>NW_026894212.1:0-169215 GCF_032452875.1 Bos javanicus
ATCACGGAGAGGAGCAGGAAATCGTCAAGGAGCTGAGCAAACTGTAATGAAGTGGTTAAGCAGACTCTAAACACGTGACCAGCAGCTCTACACCCGTGACTGAGCAGACACAATTTGGGCAGCTCAGCAGACACCAATGGTGCAGCTCAGCAGACACCAATCATGCAGCTCAGCAGGCAATACTCATGGAGCTGAGCAGGCAGGAATCACTCAGCTCAGCAGGCAAAGATCAAGGAGCTGAGCAGACTGCCATTAAGTGGCTAAGCAGACTCTAAACACGTGACTCAGCAGGCTTGACACCCGTGACTGAGCACACACGAATCTTGCAGCCCAGCAGACAATACTCCTGGAGCTGAGCAGGCAGGAATCACGCAGCTCAGCAGGCAATAATCAAGAAGCAGAGCAGGCAGGAATCAGGCAGCTCAGCAGCCAATAAGCAAGAAGCTAGCAGTCAGGAATCGCAGCTCAGCAGGCAATAATCATGGAGCTGAGCTGGCAGGAATCACGCAACTCAGCAGGCAATACTCACGGACCTGAGCAGGCAGGAATCACGCAACTTAGCAGGCAATAATAATTGGAGCTGAAGGCTGTAATGAACTGGATAAGCAGACTCTAATCACGTGATTCAGCCGGCTCCTCTCTGGGGACTGAGCAGGCACTTATTATGCAGCTCAGCAAGCAAAAATCATGGAGCTGAGCAAGCAGGAATCACGCAGCTCAGCAGGCAATAATCATGGAGCTGAGCAAACAGGAATCACGCAGCTCAGCATGCAATAATCAAGAAGCTGAGCAGGCAGGAATCACGCAGCTCAGCAGGCAATAAATATGGAGCTGAGCAAGCAGGAATCACGCAGCTCAGCAGGCAATAATCAAGAAGCTGAGCAGGCAGGAATCACGCAGCTTAGCAGGCAATAATCATGGAGCTGAGCAGACTGTAATGAAGTGGCTAAGCAGACTCTAATCACGTCACTCAGCCGGCTCCTAACCGGTCTTGAGCAGGCACTAATCACGCAGCTGAGCAGGGACTAATCACAGCTGATCAGGCACAAGTCAGGCAGCTGAGCAGGGATTAAGCATGCAGCTGAGCAAGCGCTAATCCCTTGATTCAGCAGACCCTGATCACGTGACTGAGCAGGCCCTGATCACGTGGCTGAGCATGCACTGATCACGTGACTGAGCATGCACTGATCACGTGACTGAGAGGCACTGATCACGTGACTGAGAGGCACTGATCACGTGACTGAGCATGCACTGATCACGTGACTGAGAGGCACTGATCACGTGACGGCACTGATCACGTGACTGAGCACTGATCACGTGACTGAGCATGCACTGATCACGTGACTGAGAGGCACTGATCACGTGACTGAGAGGCGCTGATCACGTGACTGAGGGCGCTGATCACGTGACTGAGAGGCGCTGATCACGTGGCTATCATGCACTGATCACGTGCTTCAGGAGGCAATAATCAAAGAGCTGAGCAGGCACTAATCACTTGGCTAAGAGGGCACTAATCACGGAGAGGAGCAGGAAATCGTCAAGGAGCTGAGCAAACTGTAATGAAGTGGTTAAGCAGACTCTAAACACGTGACGCAGCAGGCTCTACACCCGTGACTGAGCAGACACAATTTGGGCAGCTCAGCAGACACCAATGGTGCAGCTCAGCAGACACAAATGGTGCAGCTCAGCAGACACCAATCATGCAGCTCAGCAGGCAATACTCATGGAGCTGAGCAGGCAGGAATCACTCAGCTCAGCAGGCAAAGATCAAGGAGCTGAGCAGACTGCCATTAAGTGGCTAAGCAGACTCTAAACACGTGACTCAGCAGGCTTGACACCCGTGACTGAGCACACACGAATCTTGCAGCCCAGCAGACAATACTCCTGGAGCTGAGCAGGCAGGAATCACGCAGCTCAGCAGACAGTAATCAAGGAGCTGAGCAGGCACGAATCACGCAGCTCAGCAGGCAATAATCCTGGAGCTGAGCAAGCAGGAATCACGCAGCTCAGCAGGCAATAATCAAGAAGCAGAGCAGGCAGGAATCAGGCAGCTCAGCAGCCAATAAGCAAGAAGCTAGCAGTCAGGAATCGCGCAGCTCAGCAGGCAATAATCATGGAGCTGAGCTGGCAGGAATCACGCAACTCAGCAGGCAATACTCACGGACCTGAGCAGGCAGGAATCACGCAACTTAGCAGGCAACAATAATTGGAGCTGAAGGCTGTAATGAACTGGATAAGCAGACTCTAATCACGTGATTCAGCCGGCTCCTCTCTGGGGACTGAGCAGGCACTTATTATGCAGCTCAGCAAGCAAAAATCATGGAGCTGAGCAAGCAGGAATCACGCAGCTCAGCAGGCAATAATCATGGAGCTGAGCAAACAGGAATCACGCAGCTCAGCATGCAATAATCAAGCTGAGCAGGCAGGAATCACGCAGCTCAGCAGGCAATAAATATGGAGCTGAGCAAGCAGGAATCACGCAGCTCAGCAGGCAATAATCAAGAAGCTGAGCAGGCAGGAATCACGCAGCTTAGCAGGCAATAATCATGGAGCTGAGCAGACTGTAATGAAGTGGCTAAGCAGACTCTAATCACGTCACTCAGCCGGCTCCTAACCCGGTCTTGAGCAGGCACTAATCACGCAGCTGAGCAGGGACTAATCACACAGCTGATCAGGCACGAGTCAGGCAGCTGAGCAGGGATTAAGCATGCAGCTGAGCAAGCGCTAATCCCTGATTCAGCAGACCCTGATCACGTGACTGAGCAGGCCCTGATCACGTGGCTGAGCATGCACTGATCACGTGACTGAGCATGCACTGATCACGTGACTGAGCAGGCACTGATCACGTGACTGAGAGGCACTGATCACGTGACTGAGCATGCACTGATCACGTGACTGAGAGGCACTGATCACGTGACTGAGAGGCGCTGATCACGTGACTGAGGGCGCTGATCACGTGACTGAGAGGCGCTGATCACGTGGCTATCATGCATGATCACGTGCTTCAGGGAGGCAATGAGCTGAGGGCACTAATCACTTGGCTAAGAGGGCACTAATCACGGAGAGGAGCAGGAAATCGTCAAGGAGCTGAGCAAACTGTAATGAAGTGGTTAAGCAGACTCTAAACACGTGACTCAGCAGGCTCTACACCCGTGACTGAGCAGACACAATTTGGGCAGCTCAGCACACCAATGGTGCAGCTCAGCAGACACAAATGGTGCAGCTCAGCAGACACCAATCATGCAGCTCAGCAGGCAATACTCATGGAGCTGAGCAGGCAGGAATCACTCAGCTCAGCAGGCAAAGATCAAGGAGCTGAGCAGACTGCCATTAAGTGGCTAAGCAGACTCTAAACACGTGACTCAGCAGGCTTGACACCCGTGGCTGAGCACACACGAATCAGCCAGCAAGCAGCACTCATGGAGCTGAGCAGGCAGGAATCACGCAGCTCAGCAGGCAGCCTCAGCATCAAGGCTGAGCTGAGCAGCAGAATCACGCAGCTCAGCAGGCAATAATCATGGAGCTGAGCAAGCAGGAATCACGCAGCTCAGCAGGCAATAATCAAGAAGCTGAGCAGGCAGGAATCACGCAGCTTAGCAGGCAATAATCATGGAGCTGAGCAGACTGTAATGAAGTGGCTAAGCAGACTCTAATCACGTCACTCAGCCGGCTCCTAACCCGGTCTTGAGCAGGCACTAATCACGCAGCTGAGCAGGGACTAATCACACAGCTGATCAGGCACGAGTCAGGCAGCTGAGCAGGGATTAAGCATGCAGCTGAGCAAGCGCTAATCCCTTGATTCAGCAGACCCTGATCACGTGACTGAGCAGGCCCTGATCACGTGGCTGAGCATGCACTGATCACGTGACTGAGCATGCACTGATCACGTGACTGAGAGGCACTGATCACGTGACTGAGAGGCACTGATCACGTGACTGAGCATGCACTGATCACGTGACTGAGAGGCACTGATCACGTGACTGAGAGGCGCTGATCACGTGACTGAGGGGCGCTGATCACGTGACTGAGAGGCGCTGATCACGTGGCTATCATGCACTGATCACGTGCTTCAGGAGGCAATAATCAAAGAGCTGAGCAGGCACTAATCACTTGGCTAAGAGGGCACTAATCACGGAGAGGAGCAGGAAATCGTCAAGGAGCTGAGCAAACTGTAATGAAGTGGTTAAGCAGACTCTAAACACGTGACGCAGCAGGCTCTACACCCGTGACTGAGCAGACACAATTTGGGCAGCTCAGCAGACACCAATGGTGCAGCTCAGCAGACACAAATGGTGCAGCTCAGCAGACACCAATCATGCAGCTCAGCAGGCAATACTCATGGAGCTGAGCAGGCAGGAATCACTCAGCTCAGCAGGCAAAGATCAAGGAGCTGAGCAGACTGCCATTAAGTGGCTAAGCAGACTCTAAACACGTGACTCAGCAGGCTTGACACCCGTGACTGAGCACACACGAATCTTGCAGCCCAGCAGACAATACTCCTGGAGCTGAGCAGGCAGGAATCACGCAGCTCAGCAGACAGTAATCAAGGAGCTGAGCAGGCACGAATCACGCAGCTCAGCAGGCAATAATCCTGGAGCTGAGCAAGCAGGAATCACGCAGCTCAGCAGGCAATAATCAAGAAGCAGAGCAGGCAGGAATCAGGCAGCTCAGCAGCCAATAAGCAAGAAGCTAGCAGTCAGGAATCGCGCAGCTCAGCAGGCAATAATCATGGAGCTGAGCTGGCAGGAATCACGCAACTCAGCAGGCAATACTCACGGACCTGAGCAGGCAGGAATCACGCAACTTAGCAGGCAATAATAATTGGAGCTGAAGGCTGTAATGAACTGGATAAGCAGACTCTAATCACGTGATTCAGCCGGCTCCTCTCTGGGGACTGAGCAGGCACTTATTATGCAGCTCAGCAAGCAAAAATCATGGAGCTGAGCAAGCAGGAATCACGCAGCTCAGCAGGCAATAATCATGGAGCTGAGCAAACAGGAATCACGCAGCTCAGCATGCAATAATCAAGAAGCTGAGCAGGCAGGAATCACGCAGCTCAGCAGGCAATAAATATGGAGCTGAGCAAGCAGGAATCACGCAGCTCAGCAGGCAATAATCAAGAAGCTGAGCAGGCAGGAATCACGCAGCTTAGCAGGCAATAATCATGGAGCTGAGCAGACTGTAATGAAGTGGCTAAGCAGACTCTAATCACGTCACTCAGCCGGCTCCTAACCCGGTCTTGAGCAGGCACTAATCACGCAGCTGAGCAGGGACTAATCACACAGCTGATCAGGCACGAGTCAGGCAGCTGAGCAGGGATTAAGCATGCAGCTGAGCAAGCGCTAATCCCTTGATTCAGCAGACCCTGATCACGTGACTGAGCAGGCCCTGATCACGTGGCTGAGCATGCACTGATCACGTGACTGAGCATGCACTGATCACGTGACTGAGAGGCACTGATCACGTGACTGAGAGGCACTGATCACGTGACTGAGCATGCACTGATCACGTGACTGAGAGGCACTGATCACGTGACTGAGAGGCGCTGATCACGTGACTGAGGGGCGCTGATCACGTGACTGAGAGGCGCTGATCACGTGGCTATCATGCACTGATCACGTGCTTCAGGAGGCAATAATCAAAGAGCTGAGCAGGCACTAATCACTTGGCTAAGAGGGCACTAATCACGGAGAGGAGCAGGAAATCGTCAAGGAGCTGAGCAAACTGTAATGAAGTGGTTAAGCAGACTCTAAACACGTGACGCAGCAGGCTCTACACCCGTGACTGAGCAGACACAATTTGGGCAGCTCAGCAGACACCAATGGTGCAGCTCAGCAGACACCAATCATGCAGCTCAGCAGGCAATACTCATGGAGCTGAGCAGGCAGGAATCACTCAGCTCAGCAGGCAAAGATCAAGGAGCTGAGCAGACTGCCATTAAGTGGCTAAGCAGACTCTAAACACGTGACTCAGCAGGCTTGACACCCGTGACTGAGCACACACGAATCTTGCAGCCCAGCAGACAATACTCCTGGAGCTGAGCAGGCAGGAATCACGCAGCTCAGCAGACAGTAATCAAGGAGCTGAGCAGGCACGAATCACGCAGCTCAGCAGGCAACAATCCTGGAGCTGAGCAAGCAGGAATCACGCAGCTCAGCAGGCAATAATCAAGAAGCAGAGCAGGCAGGAATCAGGCAGCTCAGCAGCCAATAAGCAAGAAGCTAGCAGTCAGGAATCGCGCAGCTCAGCAGGCAATAATCATGGAGCTGAGCTGGCAGGAATCACGCAACTCAGCAGGCAATACTCACGGACCTGAGCAGGCAGGAATCACGCAACTTAGCAGGCAATAATAATTGGAGCTGAAGGCTGTAATGAACTGGATAAGCAGACTCTAATCACGTGATTCAGCCGGCTCCTCTCTGGGGACTGAGCAGGCACTTATTATGCAGCTCAGCAAGCAAAAATCATGGAGCTGAGCAAGCAGGAATCACGCAGCTCAGCAGGCAATAATCATGGAGCTGAGCAAACAGGAATCACGCAGCTCAGCAGGCAATAATCAAGAAGCTGAGCAGGCAGGAATCACGCAGCTCAGCAGGCAATAATCATGGAGCTGAGCAGACTGTAATGAAGTGGCTAAGCAGACTCTAATCACGTCACTCAGCCGGCTCCTAACCCGGTCTTGAGCAGGCACTAATCACGCAGCTGAGCAGGGACTAATCACACAGCTGATCAGGCACGAGTCAGGCAGCTGAGCAGGGATTAAGCATGCAGCTGAGCAAGCGCTAATCCCTTGATTCAGCAGACCCTGATCACGTGACTGAGCAGGCCCTGATCACGTGGCTGAGCATGCACTGATCACGTGACTGAGCATGCACTGATCACGTGACTGAGAGGCACTGATCACGTGACTGAGAGGCACTGATCACGTGACTGAGCATGCACTGATCACGTGACTGAGAGGCACTGATCACGTGACTGAGAGGCGCTGATCACGTGACTGAGGGGCGCTGATCACGTGACTGAGAGGCGCTGATCACGTGGCTATCATGCACTGATCACGTGTTTCAGGAGGCAATAATCAAAGAGCTGAGCAGGCACTAATCACTTGGCTAAGAGGGCACTAATCACGGAGAGGAGCAGGAAATCGTCAAGGAGCTGAGCAAACTGTAATGAAGTGGTTAAGCAGACTCTAAACACGTGACGCAGCAGGCTCTACACCCGTGACTGAGCAGACACAATTTGGGCAGCTCAGCAGACACCAATGGTGCAGCTCAGCAGACACAAATGGTGCAGCTCAGCAGACACCAATCATGCAGCTCAGCAGGCAATACTCATGGAGCTGAGCAGGCAGGAATCACTCAGCTCAGCAGGCAAAGATCAAGGAGCTGAGCAGACTGCCATTAAGTGGCTAAGCAGACTCTAAACACGTGACTCAGCAGGCTTGACACCCGTGACTGAGCACACACGAATCTTGCAGCCCAGCAGACAATACTCCTGGAGCTGAGCAGGCAGGAATCACGCAGCTCAGCAGACAGTAATCAAGGAGCTGAGCAGGCACGAATCACGCAGCTCAGCAGGCAATAATCCTGGAGCTGAGCAAGCAGGAATCACGCAGCTCAGCAGGCAATAATCAAGAAGCAGAGCAGGCAGGAATCAGGCAGCTCAGCAGCCAATAAGCAAGAAGCTAGCAGTCAGGAATCGCGCAGCTCAGCAGGCAATAATCATGGAGCTGAGCTGGCAGGAATCACGCAACTCAGCAGGCAATACTCACGGACCTGAGCAGGCAGGAATCACGCAACTTAGCAGGCAATAATAATTGGAGCTGAAGGCTGTAATGAACTGGATAAGCAGACTCTAATCACGTGATTCAGCCGGCTCCTCTCTGGGGACTGAGCAGGCACTTATTATGCAGCTCAGCAAGCAAAAATCATGGAGCTGAGCAAGCAGGAATCACGCAGCTCAGCAGGCAATAATCATGGAGCTGAGCAAACAGGAATCACGCAGCTCAGCATGCAATAATCAAGAAGCTGAGCAGGCAGGAATCACGCAGCTCAGCAGGCAATAAATATGGAGCTGAGCAAGCAGGAATCACGCAGCTCAGCAGGCAATAATCAAGAAGCTGAGCAGGCAGGAATCACGCAGCTTAGCAGGCAATAATCATGGAGCTGAGCAGACTGTAATGAAGTGGCTAAGCAGACTCTAATCACGTCACTCAGCCGGCTCCTAACCCGGTCTTGAGCAGGCACTAATCACGCAGCTGAGCAGGGACTAATCACACAGCTGATCAGGCACGAGTCAGGCAGCTGAGCAGGGATTAAGCATGCAGCTGAGCAAGCGCTAATCCCTTGATTCAGCAGACCCTGATCACGTGACTGAGCAGGCCCTGATCACGTGGCTGAGCATGCACTGATCACGTGACTGAGCATGCACTGATCACGTGACTGAGAGGCACTGATCACGTGACTGAGAGGCACTGATCACGTGACTGAGCATGCACTGATCACGTGACTGAGAGGCGCTGATCACGTGACTGAGGGGCGCTGATCACGTGACTGAGAGGCGCTGATCACGTGGCTATCATGCACTGATCACGTGCTTCAGGAGGCAATAATCAAAGAGCTGAGCAGGCACTAATCACTTGGCTAAGAGGGCACTAATCACGGAGAGGAGCAGGAAATCGTCAAGGAGCTGAGCAAACTGTAATGAAGTGGTTAAGCAGACTCTAAACACGTGACGCAGCAGGCTCTACACCCGTGACTGAGCAGACACAATTTGGGCAGCTCAGCAGACACCAATGGTGCAGCTCAGCAGACACAAATGGTGCAGCTCAGCAGACACCAATCATGCAGCTCAGCAGGCAATACTCATGGAGCTGAGCAGGCAGGAATCACTCAGCTCAGCAGGCAAAGATCAAGGAGCTGAGCAGGCACGAATCTCGCAGCTCAGCTGGCAAAAATCAAGGAGCTGAGCAGACTGCCATTAAGTGGCTAAGCAGACTCTAAACACGTGACTCAGCAGGCTTGACACCCGTGACTGAGCACACACGAATCTTGCAGCCCAGCAGACAATACTCCTGGAGCTGAGCAGGCACGAATCACGCAGCTCAGCAGGCAATAATCCTGGAGCTGAGCAAGCAGGAATCACGCAGCTCAGCAGGCAATAATCAAGAAGCAGAGCAGGCAGGAATCAGGCAGCTCAGCAGCCAATAAGCAAGAAGCTAGCAGTCAGGAATCGCGCAGCTCAGCAGGCAATAATCATGGAGCTGAGCTGGCAGGAATCACGCAACTCAGCAGGCAATACTCACGGACCTGAGCAGGCAGGAATCACGCAACTTAGCAGGCAATAATAATTGGAGCTGAAGGCTGTAATGAACTGGATAAGCAGACTCTAATCACGTGATTCAGCCGGCTCCTCTCTGGGGACTGAGCAGGCACTTATTATGCAGCTCAGCAAGCAAAAATCATGGAGCTGAGCAAGCAGGAATCACGCAGCTCAGCAGGCAATAATCATGGAGCTGAGCAAACAGGAATCACGCAGCTCAGCAGGCAATAATCAAGAAGCTGAGCAGGCAGGAATCACGCAGCTCAGCAGGCAATAATCATGGAGCTGAGCAGACTGTAATGAAGTGGCTAAGCAGACTCTAATCACGTCACTCAGCCGGCTCCTAACCCGGTCTTGAGCAGGCACTAATCACACAGCTGATCAGGCACGAGTCAGGCAGCTGAGCAGGGATTAAGCATGCAGCTGAGCAAGCGCTAATCCCTTGATTCAGCAGACCCTGATCACGTGACTGAGCAGGCCCTGATCACGTGGCTGAGCATGCACTGATCACGTGACTGAGCATGCACTGATCACGTGACTGAGAGGCACTGATCACGTGACTGAGAGGCACTGATCACGTGACTGAGCATGCACTGATCACGTGACTGAGAGGCACTGATCACGTGACTGAGAGGCGCTGATCACGTGACTGAGGGGCGCTGATCACGTGACTGAGAGGCGCTGATCACGTGGCTATCATGCACTGATCACGTGCTTCAGGAGGCAATAATCAAAGAGCTGAGCAGGCACTAATCACTTGGCTAAGAGGGCACTAATCACGGAGAGGAGCAGGAAATCGTCAAGGAGCTGAGCAAACTGTAATGAAGTGGTTAAGCAGACTCTAAACACGTGACGCAGCAGGCTCTACACCCGTGACTGAGCAGACACAATTTGGGCAGCTCAGCAGACACCAATGGTGCAGCTCAGCAGACACAAATGGTGCAGCTCAGCAGACACCAATCATGCAGCTCAGCAGGCAATACTCATGGAGCTGAGCAGGCAGGAATCACTCAGCTCAGCAGGCAAAGATCAAGGAGCTGAGCAGACTGCCATTAAGTGGCTAAGCAGACTCTAAACACGTGACTCAGCAGGCTTGACACCCGTGACTGAGCACACACGAATCTTGCAGCCCAGCAGACAATACTCCTGGAGCTGAGCAGGCAGGAATCACGCAGCTCAGCAGACAGTAATCAAGGAGCTGAGCAGGCACGAATCACGCAGCTCAGCAGGCAATAATCCTGGAGCTGAGCAAGCAGGAATCACGCAGCTCAGCAGGCAATAATCAAGAAGCAGAGCAGGCAGGAATCAGGCAGCTCAGCAGCCAATAAGCAAGAAGCTAGCAGTCAGGAATCGCGCAGCTCAGCAGGCAATAATCATGGAGCTGAGCTGGCAGGAATCACGCAACTCAGCAGGCAATACTCACGGACCTGAGCAGGCAGGAATCACGCAACTTAGCAGGCAATAATAATTGGAGCTGAAGGCTGTAATGAACTGGATAAGCAGACTCTAATCACGTGATTCAGCCGGCTCCTCTCTGGGGACTGAGCAGGCACTTATTATGCAGCTCAGCAAGCAAAAATCATGGAGCTGAGCAAGCAGGAATCACGCAGCTCAGCAGGCAATAATCATGGAGCTGAGCAAACAGGAATCACGCAGCTCAGCATGCAATAATCAAGAAGCTGAGCAGGCAGGAATCACGCAGCTCAGCAGGCAATAAATATGGAGCTGAGCAAGCAGGAATCACGCAGCTCAGCAGGCAATAATCAAGAAGCTGAGCAGGCAGGAATCACGCAGCTTAGCAGGCAATAATCATGGAGCTGAGCAGACTGTAATGAAGTGGCTAAGCAGACTCTAATCACGTCACTCAGCCGGCTCCTAACCCGGTCTTGAGCAGGCACTAATCACGCAGCTGAGCAGGGACTAATCACACAGCTGATCAGGCACGAGTCAGGCAGCTGAGCAGGGATTAAGCATGCAGCTGAGCAAGCGCTAATCCCTTGATTCAGCAGACCCTGATCACGTGACTGAGCAGGCCCTGATCACGTGGCTGAGCATGCACTGATCACGTGACTGAGCATGCACTGATCACGTGACTGAGAGGCACTGATCACGTGACTGAGAGGCACTGATCACGTGACTGAGCATGCACTGATCACGTGACTGAGAGGCACTGATCACGTGACTGAGAGGCGCTGATCACGTGACTGAGGCGCTGATCACGTGACTGAGAGGCGCTGATCACGTGGCTATCATGCACTGATCACGTGCTTCAGGAGGCAATAATCAAAGAGCTGAGCAGGCACTAATCACTTGGCTAAGAGGGCACTAATCACGGAGAGGAGCAGGAAATCGTCAAGGAGCTGAGCAAACTGTAATGAAGTGGTTAAGCAGACTCTAAACTCGTGACGCAGCAGGCTCTACACCCGTGACTGAGCAGACACAATTTGGGCAGCTCAGCAGACACCAATGGTGCAGCTCAGCAGACACAAATGGTGCAGCTCAGCAGACACCAATCATGCAGCTCAGCAGGCAATACTCATGGAGCTGAGCAGGCAGGAATCACTCAGCTCAGCAGGCAAAGATCAAGGAGCTGAGCAGGCACGAATCTCGCAGCTCAGCTGGCAAAAATCAAGGAGCTGAGCAGACTGCCATTAAGTGGCTAAGCAGACTCTAAACACGTGACTCAGCAGGCTTGACACCCGTGACTGAGCACACACGAATCTTGCAGCCCAGCAGACAATACTCCTGGAGCTGAGCAGGCAGGAATCACGCAGCTCAGCAGACAGTAATCAAGGAGCTGAGCAGGCACGAATCACGCAGCTCAGCAGGCAATAATCCTGGAGCTGAGCAAGCAGGAATCACGCAGCTCAGCAGGCAATAATCAAGAAGCAGAGCAGGCAGGAATCAGGCAGCTCAGCAGCCAATAAGCAAGAAGCTAGCAGTCAGGATTCGCGCAGCTCAGCAGGCAATAATCATGGAGCTGAGCTGGCAGGAATCACGCAACTCAGCAGGCAATACTCACGGACCTGAGCAGGCAGGAATCACGCAACTTAGCAGGCAATAATAATTGGAGCTGAAGGCTGTAATGAACTGGATAAGCAGACTCTAATCACGTGATTCAGCCGGCTCCTCTCTGGGGACTGAGCAGGCACTTATTATGCAGCTCAGCAAGCAAAAATCATGGAGCTGAGCAAGCAGGAATCACGCAGCTCAGCAGGCAATAATCATGGAGCTGAGCAAACAGGAATCACGCAGCTCAGCAGGCAATAATCAAGAAGCTGAGCAGGCAGGAATCACGCAGCTCAGCAGGCAATAATCATGGAGCTGAGCAGACTGTAATGAAGTGGCTAAGCAGACTCTAATCACGTCACTCAGCCGGCTCCTAACCCGGTCTTGAGCAGGCACTAATCACGCAGCTGAGCAGGGACTAATCACACAGCTGATCAGGCACGAGTCAGGCAGCTGAGCAGGGATTAAGCATGCAGCTGAGCAAGCGCTAATCCCTTGATTCAGCAGACCCTGATCACGTGACTGAGCAGGCCCTGATCACGTGGCTGAGCATGCACTGATCACGTGACTGAGCATGCACTGATCACGTGACTGAGAGGCACTGATCACGTGACTGAGAGGCACTGATCACGTGACTGAGCATGCACTGATCACGTGACTGAGAGGCACTGATCACGTGACTGAGAGGCGCTGATCACGTGACTGAGGGGCGCTGATCACGTGACTGAGAGGCGCTGATCACGTGGCTATCATGCACTGATCACGTGCTTCAGGAGGCAATAATCAAAGAGCTGAGCAGGCACTAATCACTTGGCTAAGAGGGCACTAATCACGGAGAGGAGCAGGAAATCGTCAAGGAGCTGAGCAAACTGTAATGAAGTGGTTAAGCAGACTCTAAACACGTGACGCAGCAGGCTCTACACCCGTGACTGAGCAGACACAATTTGGGCAGCTCAGCAGACACCAATGGTGCAGCTCAGCAGACACAAATGGTGCAGCTCAGCAGACACCAATCATGCAGCTCAGCAGGCAATACTCATGGAGCCGAGCAGGCAGGAATCACTCAGCTCAGCAGGCAAAGATCAAGGAGCTGAGCAGACTGCCATTAAGTGGCTAAGCAGACTCTAAACACGTGACTCAGCAGGCTTGACACCCGTGACTGAGCACACACGAATCTTGCAGCCCAGCAGACAATACTCCTGGAGCTGAGCAGGCAGGAATCACGCAGCTCAGCAGACAGTAATCAAGGAGCTGAGCAGGCACGAATCACGCAGCTCAGCAGGCAATAATCCTGGAGCTGAGCAAGCAGGAATCACGCAGCTCAGCAGGCAATAATCAAGAAGCAGAGCAGGCAGGAATCAGGCAGCTCAGCAGCCAATAAGCAAGAAGCTAGCAGTCAGGAATCGCGCAGCTCAGCAGGCAATAATCATGGAGCTGAGCTGGCAGGAATCACGCAACTCAGCAGGCAATACTCACGGACCTGAGCAGGCAGGAATCACGCAACTTAGCAGGCAATAATAATTGGAGCTGAAGGCTGTAATGAACTGGATAAGCAGACTCTAATCACGTGATTCAGCCGGCTCCTCTCTGGGGACTGAGCAGGCACTTATTATGCAGCTCAGCAAGCAAAAATCATGGAGCTGAGCAAGCAGGAATCACGCAGCTCAGCAGGCAATAATCATGGAGCTGAGCAAACAGGAATCACGCAGCTCAGCAGGCAATAATCAAGAAGCTGAGCAGGCAGGAATCACGCAGCTCAGCAGGCAATAATCATGGAGCTGAGCAGACTGTAATGAAGTGGCTAAGCAGACTCTAATCACGTCACTCAGCCGGCTCCTAACCCGGTCTTGAGCAGGCACTAATCACGCAGCTGAGCAGGGACTAATCACACAGCTGATCAGGCACGAGTCAGGCAGCTGAGCAGGGATTAAGCATGCAGCTGAGCAAGCGCTAATCCCTTGATTCAGCAGACCCTGATCACGTGACTGAGCAGGCCCTGATCACGTGGCTGAGCATGCACTGATCACGTGACTGAGCATGCACTGATCACGTGACTGAGAGGCACTGATCACGTGACTGAGAGGCACTGATCACGTGACTGAGCATGCACTGATCACGTGACTGAGAGGCACTGATCACGTGACTGAGAGGCGCTGATCACGTGACTGAGGGGCGCTGATCACGTGACTGAGAGGCGCTGATCACGTGGCTATCATGCACTGATCACGTGCTTCAGGAGGCAATAATCAAAGAGCTGAGCAGGCACTAATCACTTGGCTAAGAGGGCACTAATCACGGAGAGGAGCAGGAAATCGTCAAGGAGCTGAGCAAACTGTAATGAAGTGGTTAAGCAGACTCTAAACACGTGACGCAGCAGGCTCTACACCCGTGACTGAGCAGACACAATTTGGGCAGCTCAGCAGACACCAATGGTGCAGCTCAGCAGACACAAATGGTGCAGCTCAGCAGACACCAATCATGCAGCTCAGCAGGCAATACTCATGGAGCTGAGCAGGCAGGAATCACTCAGCTCAGCAGGCAAAGATCAAGGAGCTGAGCAGACTGCCATTAAGTGGCTAAGCAGACTCTAAACACGTGACTCAGCAGGCTTGACACCCGTGACTGAGCACACACGAATCTTGCAGCCCAGCAGACAATACTCCTGGAGCTGAGCAGGCAGGAATCACGCAGCTCAGCAGACAGTAATCAAGGAGCTGAGCAGGCACGAATCACGCAGCTCAGCAGGCAATAATCCTGGAGCTGAGCAAGCAGGAATCACGCAGCTCAGCAGGCAATAATCAAGAAGCAGAGCAGGCAGGAATCAGGCAGCTCAGCAGGCAATAATCATGGAGCTGAGCTGGCAGGAATCACGCAACTCAGCAGGCAATACTCACGGACCTGAGCAGGCAGGAATCACGCAACTTAGCAGGCAATAATAATTGGAGCTGAAGGCTGTAATGAACTGGATAAGCAGACTCTAATCACGTGATTCAGCCGGCTCCTCTCTGGGGACTGAGCAGGCACTTATTATGCAGCTCAGCAAGCAAAAATCATGGAGCTGAGCAAGCAGGAATCACGCAGCTCAGCAGGCAATAATCATGGAGCTGAGCAAACAGGAATCACGCAGCTCAGCAGGCAATAATCAAGAAGCTGAGCAGGCAGGAATCACGCAGCTCAGCAGGCAATAATCATGGAGCTGAGCAGACTGTAATGAAGTGGCTAAGCAGACTCTAATCACGTCACTCAGCCGGCTCCTAACCCGGTCTTGAGCAGGCACTAATCACGCAGCTGAGCAGGGACTAATCACACAGCTGATCAGGCACGAGTCAGGCAGCTGAGCAGGGATTAAGCATGCAGCTGAGCAAGCGCTAATCCCTTGATTCAGCAGACCCTGATCACGTGACTGAGCAGGCCCTGATCACGTGGCTGAGCATGCACTGATCACGTGACTGAGCATGCACTGATCACGTGACTGAGAGGCACTGATCACGTGACTGAGAGGCACTGATCACGTGACTGAGCATGCACTGATCACGTGACTGAGAGGCACTGATCACGTGACTGAGAGGCGCTGATCACGTGACTGAGGGGCGCTGATCACGTGACTGAGAGGCGCTGATCACGTGGCTATCATGCACTGATCACGTGCTTCAGGAGGCAATAATCAAAGAGCTGAGCAGGCACTAATCACTTGGCTAAGAGGGCACTAATCACGGAGAGGAGCAGGAAATCGTCAAGGAGCTGAGCAAACTGTAATGAAGTGGTTAAGCAGACTCTAAACACGTGACGCAGCAGGCTCTACACCCGTGACTGAGCAGACACAATTTGGGCAGCTCAGCAGACACCAATGGTGCAGCTCAGCAGACACAAATGGTGCAGCTCAGCAGACACCAATCATGCAGCTCAGCAGGCAATACTCATGGAGCTGAGCAGGCAGGAATCACTCAGCTCAGCAGGCAAAGATCAAGGAGCTGAGCAGACTGCCATTAAGTGGCTAAGCAGACTCTAAACACGTGACTCAGCAGGCTTGACACCCGTGACTGAGCACACACGAATCTTGCAGCCCAGCAGACAATACTCCTGGAGCTGAGCAGGCAGGAATCACGCAGCTCAGCAGACAGTAATCAAGGAGCTGAGCAGGCACGAATCACGCAGCTCAGCAGGCAATAATCCTGGAGCTGAGCAAGCAGGAATCACGCAGCTCAGCAGGCAATAATCAAGAAGCAGAGCAGGCAGGAATCAGGCAGCTCAGCAGCCAATAAGCAAGAAGCTAGCAGTCAGGAATCGCGCAGCTCAGCAGGCAATAATCATGGAGCTGAGCTGGCAGGAATCACGCAACTCAGCAGGCAATACTCACGGACCTGAGCAGGCAGGAATCACGCAACTTAGCAGGCAATAATAATTGGAGCTGAAGGCTGTAATGAACTGGATAAGCAGACTCTAATCACGTGATTCAGCCGGCTCCTCTCTGGGGACTGAGCAGGCACTTATTATGCAGCTCAGCAAGCAAAAATCATGGAGCTGAGCAAGCAGGAATCACGCAGCTCAGCAGGCAATAATCATGGAGCTGAGCAAACAGGAATCACGCAGCTCAGCATGCAATAATCAAGAAGCTGAGCAGGCAGGAATCACGCAGCTCAGCAGGCAATAAATATGGAGCTGAGCAAGCAGGAATCACGCAGCTCAGCAGGCAATAATCAAGAAGCTGAGCAGGCAGGAATCACGCAGCTTAGCAGGCAATAATCATGGAGCTGAGCAGACTGTAATGAAGTGGCTAAGCAGACTCTAATCACGTCACTCAGCCGGCTCCTAACCCGGTCTTGAGCAGGCACTAATCACGCAGCTGAGCAGGGACTAATCACACAGCTGATCAGGCACGAGTCAGGCAGCTGAGCAGGGATTAAGCATGCAGCTGAGCAAGCGCTAATCCCTTGATTCAGCAGACCCTGATCACGTGACTGAGCAGGCCCTGATCACGTGGCTGAGCATGCACTGATCACGTGACTGAGCATGCACTGATCACGTGACTGAGAGGCACTGATCACGTGACTGAGAGGCACTGATCACGTGACTGAGCATGCACTGATCACGTGACTGAGAGGCACTGATCACGTGACTGAGAGGCGCTGATCACGTGACTGAGGGGCGCTGATCACGTGACTGAGAGGCGCTGATCACGTGGCTATCATGCACTGATCACGTGCTTCAGGAGGCAATAATCAAAGAGCTGAGCAGGCACTAATCACTTGGCTAAGAGGGCACTAATCACGGAGAGGAGCAGGAAATCGTCAAGGAGCTGAGCAAACTGTAATGAAGTGGTTAAGCAGACTCTAAACACGTGACGCAGCAGGCTCTACACCCGTGACTGAGCAGACACAATTTGGGCAGCTCAGCAGACACCAATGGTGCAGCTCAGCAGACACAAATGGTGCAGCTCAGCAGACACCAATCATGCAGCTCAGCAGGCAATACTCATGGAGCTGAGCAGGCAGGAATCACTCAGCTCAGCAGGCAAAGATCAAGGAGCTGAGCAGGCACGAATCTCGCAGCTCAGCTGGCAAAAATCAAGGAGCTGAGCAGACTGCCATTAAGTGGCTAAGCAGACTCTAAACACGTGACTCAGCAGGCTTGACACCCGTGACTGAGCACACACGAATCTTGCAGCTCAGCAGACAATACTCCTGGAGCTGAGCAGGCAGGAATCACGCAGCTCAGCAGGCAATAATCATGGAGCTGAGCAAGCAGGAATCACGCAGCTCAGCAGGCAATAATCAAGAAGCTGAGCAGGCAGGAATCACGCAGCTCAGCAGGCAATAATCATGGAGCTGAGCAGACTGTAATGAAGTGGCTAAGCAGACTCTAATCACGTCACTCAGCCGGCTCCTAACCCGGTCTTGAGCAGGCACTAATCACGCAGCTGAGCAGGGACTAATCACACAGCTGATCAGGCACGAGTCAGGCAGCTGAGCAGGGATTAAGCATGCAGCTGAGCAAGCGCTAATCCCTTGATTCAGCAGACCCTGATCACGTGACTGAGCAGGCCCTGATCACGTGGCTGAGCATGCACTGATCACGTGACTGAGCATGCACTGATCACGTGACTGAGAGGCACTGATCACGTGACTGAGAGGCACTGATCACGTGACTGAGCATGCACTGATCACGTGACTGAGAGGCACTGATCACGTGACTGAGAGGCGCTGATCACGTGACTGAGGGGCGCTGATCACGTGACTGAGAGGCGCTGATCACGTGGCTATCATGCACTGATCACGTGCTTCAGGAGGCAATAATCAAAGAGCTGAGCAGGCACTAATCACTTGGCTAAGAGGGCACTAATCACGGAGAGGAGCAGGAAATCGTCAAGGAGCTGAGCAAACTGTAATGAAGTGGTTAAGCAGACTCTAAACACGTGACGCAGCAGGCTCTACACCCGTGACTGAGCAGACACAATTTGGGCAGCTCAGCAGACACCAATGGTGCAGCTCAGCAGACACAAATGGTGCAGCTCAGCAGACACCAATCATGCAGCTCAGCAGGCAATACTCATGGAGCTGAGCAGGCAGGAATCACTCAGCTCAGCAGGCAAAGATCAAGGAGCTGAGCAGACTGCCATTAAGTGGCTAAGCAGACTCTAAACACGTGACTCAGCAGGCTTGACACCCGTGACTGAGCACACACGAATCTTGCAGCCCAGCAGACAATACTCCTGGAGCTGAGCAGGCAGGAATCACGCAGCTCAGCAGACAGTAATCAAGGAGCTGAGCAGGCACGAATCACGCAGCTCAGCAGGCAATAATCCTGGAGCTGAGCAAGCAGGAATCACGCAGCTCAGCAGGCAATAATCAAGAAGCAGAGCAGGCAGGAATCAGGCAGCTCAGCAGCCAATAAGCAAGAAGCTAGCAGTCAGGAATCGCGCAGCTCAGCAGGCAATAATCATGGAGCTGAGCTGGCAGGAATCACGCAACTCAGCAGGCAATACTCACGGACCTGAGCAGGCAGGAATCACGCAACTTAGCAGGCAATAATAATTGGAGCTGAAGGCTGTAATGAACTGGATAAGCAGACTCTAATCACGTGATTCAGCCGGCTCCTCTCTGGGGACTGAGCAGGCACTTATTATGCAGCTCAGCAAGCAAAAATCATGGAGCTGAGCAAGCAGGAATCACGCAGCTCAGCAGGCAATAATCATGGAGCTGAGCAAACAGGAATCACGCAGCTCAGCATGCAATAATCAAGAAGCTGAGCAGGCAGGAATCACGCAGCTCAGCAGGCAATAAATATGGAGCTGAGCAAGCAGGAATCACGCAGCTCAGCAGGCAATAATCAAGAAGCTGAGCAGGCAGGAATCACGCAGCTTAGCAGGCAATAATCATGGAGCTGAGCAGACTGTAATGAAGTGGCTAAGCAGACTCTAATCACGTCACTCAGCCGGCTCCTAACCCGGTCTTGAGCAGGCACTAATCACGCAGCTGAGCAGGGACTAATCACACAGCTGATCAGGCACGAGTCAGGCAGCTGAGCAGGGATTAAGCATGCAGCTGAGCAAGCGCTAATCCCTTGATTCAGCAGACCCTGATCACGTGACTGAGCAGGCCCTGATCACGTGGCTGAGCATGCACTGATCACGTGACTGAGCATGCACTGATCACGTGACTGAGAGGCACTGATCACGTGACTGAGCATGCACTGATCACGTGACTGAGAGGCACTGATCACGTGACTGAGAGGCGCTGATCACGTGACTGAGGGGCGCTGATCACGTGACTGAGAGGCGCTGATCACGTGGCTATCATGCACTGATCACGTGCTTCAGGAGGCAATAATCAAAGAGCTGAGCAGGCACTAATCACTTGGCTAAGAGGGCACTAATCACGGAGAGGAGCAGGAAATCGTCAAGGAGCTGAGCAAACTGTAATGAAGTGGTTAAGCAGACTCTAAACACGTGACGCAGCAGGCTCTACACCCGTGACTGAGCAGACACAATTTGGGCAGCTCAGCAGACACCAATGGTGCAGCTCAGCAGACACAAATGGTGCAGCTCAGCAGACACCAATCATGCAGCTCAGCAGGCAATACTCATGGAGCTGAGCAGGCAGGAATCACTCAGCTCAGCAGGCAAAGATCAAGGAGCTGAGCAGGCACGAATCTCGCAGCTCAGCTGGCAAAAATCAAGGAGCTGAGCAGACTGCCATTAAGTGGCTAAGCAGACTCTAAACACGTGACTCAGCAGGCTTGACACCCGTGACTGAGCACACACGAATCTTGCAGCCCAGCAGACAATACTCCTGGAGCTGAGCAGGCAGGAATCACGCAGCTCAGCAGACAGTAATCAAGGAGCTGAGCAGGCACGAATCACGCAGCTCAGCAGGCAATAATCCTGGAGCTGAGCAAGCAGGAATCACGCAGCTCAGCAGGCAATAATCAAGAAGCAGAGCAGGCAGGAATCAGGCAGCTCAGCAGCCAATAAGCAAGAAGCTAGCAGTCAGGAATCGCGCAGCTCAGCAGGCAATAATCATGGAGCTGAGCTGGCAGGAATCACGCAACTCAGCAGGCAATACTCACGGACCTGAGCAGGCAGGAATCACGCAACTTAGCAGGCAATAATAATTGGAGCTGAAGGCTGTAATGAACTGGATAAGCAGACTCTAATCACGTGATTCAGCCGGCTCCTCTCTGGGGACTGAGCAGGCACTTATTATGCAGCTCAGCAAGCAAAAATCATGGAGCTGAGCAAGCAGGAATCACGCAGCTCAGCAGGCAATAATCATGGAGCTGAGCAAACAGGAATCACGCAGCTCAGCAGGCAATAATCAAGAAGCTGAGCAGGCAGGAATCACGCAGCTCAGCAGGCAATAATCATGGAGCTGAGCAGACTGTAATGAAGTGGCTAAGCAGACTCTAATCACGTCACTCAGCCGGCTCCTAACCCGGTCTTGAGCAGGCACTAATCACGCAGCTGAGCAGGGACTAATCACACAGCTGATCAGGCACGAGTCAGGCAGCTGAGCAGGGATTAAGCATGCAGCTGAGCAAGCGCTAATCCCTTGATTCAGCAGACCCTGATCACGTGACTGAGCAGGCCCTGATCACGTGGCTGAGCATGCACTGATCACGTGACTGAGCATGCACTGATCACGTGACTGAGAGGCACTGATCACGTGACTGAGAGGCACTGATCACGTGACTGAGCATGCACTGATCACGTGACTGAGAGGCAC
The DNA here is from genome assembly GCF_032452875.1 of Bos javanicus. Lineage (NCBI taxonomy): Eukaryota > Metazoa > Chordata > Mammalia > Artiodactyla > Bovidae > Bos > Bos javanicus. The sequence goes on from NW_026894212.1 coordinate 21,552, forward strand.
TGATCACGTGACTGAGAGGCGCTGATCACGTGACTGAGGGGCGCTGATCACGTGACTGAGAGGCGCTGATCACGTGGCTATCATGCACTGATCACGTGCTTCAGGAGGCAATAATCAAAGAGCTGAGCAGGCACTAATCACTTGGCTAAGAGGGCACTAATCACGGAGAGGAGCAGGAAATCGTCAAGGAGCTGAGCAAACTGTAATGAAGTGGTTAAGCAGACTCTAAACACGTGACGCAGCAGGCTCTACACCCGTGACTGAGCAGACACAATTTGGGCAGCTCAGCAGACACCAATGGTGCAGCTCAGCAGACACAAATGGTGCAGCTCAGCAGACACCAATCATGCAGCTCAGCAGGCAATACTCATGGAGCTGAGCAGGCAGGAATCACTCAGCTCAGCAGGCAAAGATCAAGGAGCTGAGCAGACTGCCATTAAGTGGCTAAGCAGACTCTAAACACGTGACTCAGCAGGCTTGACACCCGTGACTGAGCACACACGAATCTTGCAGCCCAGCAGACAATACTCCTGGAGCTGAGCAGGCAGGAATCACGCAGCTCAGCAGACAGTAATCAAGGAGCTGAGCAGGCACGAATCACGCAGCTCAGCAGGCAATAATCCTGGAGCTGAGCAAGCAGGAATCACGCAGCTCAGCAGGCAATAATCAAGAAGCAGAGCAGGCAGGAATCAGGCAGCTCAGCAGCCAATAAGCAAGAAGCTAGCAGTCAGGAATCGCGCAGCTCAGCAGGCAATAATCATGGAGCTGAGCTGGCAGGAATCACGCAACTCAGCAGGCAATACTCACGGACCTGAGCAGGCAGGAATCACGCAACTTAGCAGGCAATAATAATTGGAGCTGAAGGCTGTAATGAACTGGATAAGCAGACTCTAATCACGTGATTCAGCCGGCTCCTCTCTGGGGACTGAGCAGGCACTTATTATGCAGCTCAGCAAGCAAAAATCATGGAGCTGAGCAAGCAGGAATCACGCAGCTCAGCAGGCAATAATCATGGAGCTGAGCAAACAGGAATCACGCAGCTCAGCATGCAATAATCAAGAAGCTGAGCAGGCAGGAATCACGCAGCTCAGCAGGCAATAAATATGGAGCTGAGCAAGCAGGAATCACGCAGCTCAGCAGGCAATAATCAAGAAGCTGAGCAGGCAGGAATCACGCAGCTTAGCAGGCAATAATCATGGAGCTGAGCAGACTGTAATGAAGTGGCTAAGCAGACTCTAATCACGTCACTCAGCCGGCTCCTAACCCGGTCTTGAGCAGGCACTAATCACGCAGCTGAGCAGGGACTAATCACACAGCTGATCAGGCACGAGTCAGGCAGCTGAGCAGGGATTAAGCATGCAGCTGAGCAAGCGCTAATCCCTTGATTCAGCAGACCCTGATCACGTGACTGAGCAGGCCCTGATCACGTGGCTGAGCATGCACTGATCACGTGACTGAGCATGCACTGATCACGTGACTGAGAGGCACTGATCACGTGACTGAGAGGCACTGATCACGTGACTGAGCATGCACTGATCACGTGACTGAGAGGCACTGATCACGTGACTGAGAGGCGCTGATCACGTGACTGAGGCGCTGATCACGTGACTGAGAGGCGCTGATCACGTGGCTATCATGCACTGATCACGTGCTTCAGGAGGCAATAATCAAAGAGCTGAGCAGGCACTAATCACTTGGCTAAGAGGGCACTAATCACGGAGAGGAGCAGGAAATCGTCAAGGAGCTGAGCAAACTGTAATGAAGTGGTTAAGCAGACTCTAAACACGTGACGCAGCAGGCTCTACACCCGTGACTGAGCAGACACAATTTGGGCAGCTCAGCAGACACCAATGGTGCAGCTCAGCAGACACAAATGGTGCAGCTCAGCAGACACCAATCATGCAGCTCAGCAGGCAATACTCATGGAGCTGAGCAGGCAGGAATCACTCAGCTCAGCAGGCAAAGATCAAGGAGCTGAGCAGGCACGAATCTCGCAGCTCAGCTGGCAAAAATCAAGGAGCTGAGCAGACTGCCATTAAGTGGCTAAGCAGACTCTAAACACGTGACTCAGCAGGCTTGACACCCGTGACTGAGCACACACGAATCTTGCAGCTCAGCAGACAATAATCCTGGAGCTGAGCAGGCAGGAATCACGCAGCTCAGCAGGCAATAATCATGGAGCTGAGCAAGCAGGAATCACGCAGCTCAGCAGGCAATAATCAAGAAGCTGAGCAGGCAGGAATCACGCAGCTCAGCAGGCAATAATCATGGAGCTGAGCAGACTGTAATGAAGTGGCTAAGCAGACTCTAATCACGTCACTCAGCCGGCTCCTAACCCGGTCTTGAGCAGGCACTAATCACGCAGCTGAGCAGGGACTAATCACACAGCTGATCAGGCACGAGTCAGGCAGCTGAGCAGGGATTAAGCATGCAGCTGAGCAAGCGCTAATCCCTTGATTCAGCAGACCCTGATCACGTGACTGAGCAGGCCCTGATCACGTGGCTGAGCATGCACTGATCACGTGACTGAGCATGCACTGATCACGTGACTGAGAGGCACTGATCACGTGACTGAGAGGCACTGATCACGTGACTGAGCATGCACTGATCACGTGACTGAGAGGCACTGATCACGTGACTGAGAGGCGCTGATCACGTGACTGAGGGGCGCTGATCACGTGACTGAGAGGCGCTGATCACGTGGCTATCATGCACTGATCACGTGCTTCAGGAGGCAATAATCAAAGAGCTGAGCAGGCACTAATCACTTGGCTAAGAGGGCACTAATCACGGAGAGGAGCAGGAAATCGTCAAGGAGCTGAGCAAACTGTAATGAAGTGGTTAAGCAGACTCTAAACACGTGACGCAGCAGGCTCTACACCCGTGACTGAGCAGACACAATTTGGGCAGCTCAGCAGACACCAATGGTGCAGCTCAGCAGACACAAATGGTGCAGCTCAGCAGACACCAATCATGCAGCTCAGCAGGCAATACTCATGGAGCTGAGCAGGCAGGAATCACTCAGCTCAGCAGGCAAAGATCAAGGAGCTGAGCAGACTGCCATTAAGTGGCTAAGCAGACTCTAAACACGTGACTCAGCAGGCTTGACACCCGTGACTGAGCACACACGAATCTTGCAGCCCAGCAGACAATACTCCTGGAGCTGAGCAGGCAGGAATCACGCAGCTCAGCAGACAGTAATCAAGGAGCTGAGCAGGCACGAATCACGCAGCTCAGCAGGCAATAATCCTGGAGCTGAGCAAGCAGGAATCACGCAGCTCAGCAGGCAATAATCAAGAAGCAGAGCAGGCAGGAATCAGGCAGCTCAGCAGCCAATAAGCAAGAAGCTAGCAGTCAGGAATCGCGCAGCTCAGCAGGCAATAATCATGGAGCTGAGCTGGCAGGAATCACGCAACTCAGCAGGCAATACTCACGGACCTGAGCAGGCAGGAATCACGCAACTTAGCAGGCAATAATAATTGGAGCTGAAGGCTGTAATGAACTGGATAAGCAGACTCTAATCACGTGATTCAGCCGGCTCCTCTCTGGGGACTGAGCAGGCACTTATTATGCAGCTCAGCAAGCAAAAATCATGGAGCTGAGCAAGCAGGAATCACGCAGCTCAGCAGGCAATAATCATGGAGCTGAGCAAACAGGAATCACGCAGCTCAGCATGCAATAATCAAGAAGCTGAGCAGGCAGGAATCACGCAGCTCAGCAGGCAATAAATATGGAGCTGAGCAAGCAGGAATCACGCAGCTCAGCAGGCAATAATCAAGAAGCTGAGCAGGCAGGAATCACGCAGCTTAGCAGGCAATAATCATGGAGCTGAGCAGACTGTAATGAAGTGGCTAAGCAGACTCTAATCACGTCACTCAGCCGGCTCCTAACCCGGTCTTGAGCAGGCACTAATCACGCAGCTGAGCAGGGACTAATCACACAGCTGATCAGGCACGAGTCAGGCAGCTGAGCAGGGATTAAGCATGCAGCTGAGCAAGCGCTAATCCCTTGATTCAGCAGACCCTGATCACGTGACTGAGCAGGCCCTGATCACGTGGCTGAGCATGCACTGATCACGTGACTGAGCATGCACTGATCACGTGACTGAGAGGCACTGATCACGTGACTGAGCATGCACTGATCACGTGACTGAGAGGCACTGATCACGTGACTGAGAGGCGCTGATCACGTGACTGAGGGGCGCTGATCACGTGACTGAGAGGCGCTGATCACGTGGCTATCATGCACTGATCACGTGCTTCAGGAGGCAATAATCAAAGAGCTGAGCAGGCACTAATCACTTGGCTAAGAGGGCACTAATCACGGAGAGGAGCAGGAAATCGTCAAGGAGCTGAGCAAACTGTAATGAAGTGGTTAAGCAGACTCTAAACACGTGACGCAGCAGGCTCTACACCCGTGACTGAGCAGACACAATTTGGGCAGCTCAGCAGACACCAATGGTGCAGCTCAGCAGACACAAATGGTGCAGCTCAGCAGACACCAATCATGCAGCTCAGCAGGCAATACTCATGGAGCTGAGCAGGCAGGAATCACTCAGCTCAGCAGGCAAAGATCAAGGAGCTGAGCAGGCACGAATCTCGCAGCTCAGCTGGCAAAAATCAAGGAGCTGAGCAGACTGCCATTAAGTGGCTAAGCAGACTCTAAACACGTGACTCAGCAGGCTTGACACCCGTGACTGAGCACACACGAATCTTGCAGCCCAGCAGACAATACTCCTGGAGCTGAGCAGGCAGGAATCACGCAGCTCAGCAGACAGTAATCAAGGAGCTGAGCAGGCACGAATCACGCAGCTCAGCAGGCAATAATCCTGGAGCTGAGCAAGCAGGAATCACGCAGCTCAGCAGGCAATAATCAAGAAGCAGAGCAGGCAGGAATCAGGCAGCTCAGCAGCCAATAAGCAAGAAGCTAGCAGTCAGGAATCGCGCAGCTCAGCAGGCAATAATCATGGAGCTGAGCTGGCAGGAATCACGCAACTCAGCAGGCAATACTCACGGACCTGAGCAGGCAGGAATCACGCAACTTAGCAGGCAATAATAATTGGAGCTGAAGGCTGTAATGAACTGGATAAGCAGACTCTAATCACGTGATTCAGCCGGCTCCTCTCTGGGGACTGAGCAGGCACTTATTATGCAGCTCAGCAAGCAAAAATCATGGAGCTGAGCAAGCAGGAATCACGCAGCTCAGCAGGCAATAATCATGGAGCTGAGCAAACAGGAATCACGCAGCTCAGCAGGCAATAATCAAGAAGCTGAGCAGGCAGGAATCACGCAGCTCAGCAGGCAATAATCATGGAGCTGAGCAGACTGTAATGAAGTGGCTAAGCAGACTCTAATCACGTCACTCAGCCGGCTCCTAACCCGGTCTTGAGCAGGCACTAATCACGCAGCTGAGCAGGGACTAATCACACAGCTGATCAGGCACGAGTCAGGCAGCTGAGCAGGGATTAAGCATGCAGCTGAGCAAGCGCTAATCCCTTGATTCAGCAGACCCTGATCACGTGACTGAGCAGGCCCTGATCACGTGGCTGAGCATGCACTGATCACGTGACTGAGCATGCACTGATCACGTGACTGAGAGGCACTGATCACGTGACTGAGAGGCACTGATCACGTGACTGAGCATGCACTGATCACGTGACTGAGAGGCACTGATCACGTGACTGAGAGGCGCTGATCACGTGACTGAGGGGCGCTGATCACGTGACTGAGAGGCGCTGATCACGTGGCTATCATGCACTGATCACGTGCTTCAGGAGGCAATAATCAAAGAGCTGAGCAGGCACTAATCACTTGGCTAAGAGGGCACTAATCACGGAGAGGAGCAGGAAATCGTCAAGGAGCTGAGCAAACTGTAATGAAGTGGTTAAGCAGACTCTAAACACGTGACGCAGCAGGCTCTACACCCGTGACTGAGCAGACACAATTTGGGCAGCTCAGCAGACACCAATGGTGCAGCTCAGCAGACACAAATGGTGCAGCTCAGCAGACACCAATCATGCAGCTCAGCAGGCAATACTCATGGAGCTGAGCAGGCAGGAATCACTCAGCTCAGCAGGCAAAGATCAAGGAGCTGAGCAGACTGCCATTAAGTGGCTAAGCAGACTCTAAACACGTGACTCAGCAGGCTTGACACCCGTGACTGAGCACACACGAATCTTGCAGCCCAGCAGACAATACTCCTGGAGCTGAGCAGGCAGGAATCACGCAGCTCAGCAGACAGTAATCAAGGAGCTGAGCAGGCACGAATCACGCAGCTCAGCAGGCAATAATCCTGGAGCTGAGCAAGCAGGAATCACGCAGCTCAGCAGGCAATAATCAAGAAGCAGAGCAGGCAGGAATCAGGCAGCTCAGCAGCCAATAAGCAAGAAGCTAGCAGTCAGGAATCGCGCAGCTCAGCAGGCAATAATCATGGAGCTGAGCTGGCAGGAATCACGCAACTCAGCAGGCAATACTCACGGACCTGAGCAGGCAGGAATCACGCAACTTAGCAGGCAATAATAATTGGAGCTGAAGGCTGTAATGAACTGGATAAGCAGACTCTAATCACGTGATTCAGCCGGCTCCTCTCTGGGGACTGAGCAGGCACTTATTATGCAGCTCAGCAAGCAAAAATCATGGAGCTGAGCAAGCAGGAATCACGCAGCTCAGCAGGCAATAATCATGGAGCTGAGCAAACAGGAATCACGCAGCTCAGCATGCAATAATCAAGAAGCTGAGCAGGCAGGAATCACGCAGCTCAGCAGGCAATAAATATGGAGCTGAGCAAGCAGGAATCACGCAGCTCAGCAGGCAATAATCAAGAAGCTGAGCAGGCAGGAATCACGCAGCTTAGCAGGCAATAATCATGGAGCTGAGCAGACTGTAATGAAGTGGCTAAGCAGACTCTAATCACGTCACTCAGCCGGCTCCTAACCCGGTCTTGAGCAGGCACTAATCACGCAGCTGAGCAGGGACTAATCACACAGCTGATCAGGCACGAGTCAGGCAGCTGAGCAGGGATTAAGCATGCAGCTGAGCAAGCGCTAATCCCTTGATTCAGCAGACCCTGATCACGTGACTGAGCAGGCCCTGATCACGTGGCTGAGCATGCACTGATCACGTGACTGAGCATGCACTGATCACGTGACTGAGAGGCACTGATCACGTGACTGAGAGGCACTGATCACGTGACTGAGCATGCACTGATCACGTGACTGAGAGGCACTGATCACGTGACTGAGAGGCGCTGATCACGTGACTGAGGGGCGCTGATCACGTGACTGAGAGGCGCTGATCACGTGGCTATCATGCACTGATCACGTGCTTCAGGAGGCAATAATCAAAGAGCTGAGCAGGCACTAATCACTTGGCTAAGAGGGCACTAATCACGGAGAGGAGCAGGAAATCGTCAAGGAGCTGAGCAAACTGTAATGAAGTGGTTAAGCAGACTCTAAACACGTGACGCAGCAGGCTCTACACCCGTGACTGAGCAGACACAATTTGGGCAGCTCAGCAGACACCAATGGTGCAGCTCAGCAGACACAAATGGTGCAGCTCAGCAGACACCAATCATGCAGCTCAGCAGGCAATACTCATGGAGCTGAGCAGGCAGGAATCACTCAGCTCAGCAGGCAAAGATCAAGGAGCTGAGCAGACTGCCATTAAGTGGCTAAGCAGACTCTAAACACGTGACTCAGCAGGCTTGACACCCGTGACTGAGCACACACGAATCTTGCAGCCCAGCAGACAATACTCCTGGAGCTGAGCAGGCAGGAATCACGCAGCTCAGCAGACAGTAATCAAGGAGCTGAGCAGGCACGAATCACGCAGCTCAGCAGGCAATAATCCTGGAGCTGAGCAAGCAGGAATCACGCAGCTCAGCAGGCAATAATCAAGAAGCAGAGCAGGCAGGAATCAGGCAGCTCAGCAGCCAATAAGCAAGAAGCTAGCAGTCAGGAATCGCGCAGCTCAGCAGGCAATAATCATGGAGCTGAGCTGGCAGGAATCACGCAACTCAGCAGGCAATACTCACGGACCTGAGCAGGCAGGAATCACGCAACTTAGCAGGCAATAATAATTGGAGCTGAAGGCTGTAATGAACTGGATAAGCAGACTCTAATCACGTGATTCAGCCGGCTCCTCTCTGGGGACTGAGCAGGCACTTATTATGCAGCTCAGCAAGCAAAAATCATGGAGCTGAGCAAGCAGGAATCACGCAGCTCAGCAGGCAATAATCATGGAGCTGAGCAAACAGGAATCACGCAGCTCAGCATGCAATAATCAAGAAGCTGAGCAGGCAGGAATCACGCAGCTCAGCAGGCAATAAATATGGAGCTGAGCAAGCAGGAATCACGCAGCTCAGCAGGCAATAATCAAGAAGCTGAGCAGGCAGGAATCACGCAGCTTAGCAGGCAATAATCATGGAGCTGAGCAGACTGTAATGAAGTGGCTAAGCAGACTCTAATCACGTCACTCAGCCGGCTCCTAACCCGGTCTTGAGCAGGCACTAATCACACAGCTGATCAGGCACGAGTCAGGCAGCTGAGCAGGGATTAAGCATGCAGCTGAGCAAGCGCTAATCCCTTGATTCAGCAGACCCTGATCACGTGACTGAGCAGGCCCTGATCACGTGGCTGAGCATGCACTGATCACGTGACTGAGCATGCACTGATCACGTGACTGAGAGGCACTGATCACGTGACTGAGAGGCACTGATCACGTGACTGAGCATGCACTGATCACGTGACTGAGAGGCACTGATCACGTGACTGAGAGGCGCTGATCACGTGACTGAGGGGCGCTGATCACGTGACTGAGAGGCGCTGATCACGTGGCTATCATGCACTGACCACGTGCTTCAGGAGGCAATAATCAAAGAGCTGAGCAGGCACTAATCACTTGGCTAAGAGGGCACTAATCACGGAGAGGAGCAGGAAATCGTCAAGGAGCTGAGCAAACTGTAATGAAGTGGTTAAGCAGACTCTAAACACGTGACGCAGCAGGCTCTACACCCGTGACTGAGCAGACACAATTTGGGCAGCTCAGCAGACACCAATGGTGCAGCTCAGCAGACACAAATGGTGCAGCTCAGCAGACACCAATCATGCAGCTCAGCAGGCAATACTCATGGAGCTGAGCAGGCAGGAATCACTCAGCTCAGCAGGCAAAGATCAAGGAGCTGAGCAGACTGCCATTAAGTGGCTAAGCAGACTCTAAACACGTGACTCAGCAGGCTTGACACCCGTGACTGAGCACACACGAATCTTGCAGCCCAGCAGACAATACTCCTGGAGCTGAGCAGGCAGGAATCACGCAGCTCAGCAGACAGTAATCAAGGAGCTGAGCAGGCACGAATCACGCAGCTCAGCAGGCAATAATCCTGGAGCTGAGCAAGCAGGAATCACGCAGCTCAGCAGGCAATAATCAAGAAGCAGAGCAGGCAGGAATCAGGCAGCTCAGCAGCCAATAAGCAAGAAGCTAGCAGTCAGGAATCGCGCAGCTCAGCAGGCAATAATCATGGAGCTGAGCTGGCAGGAATCACGCAACTCAGCAGGCAATACTCACGGACCTGAGCAGGCAGGAATCACGCAACTTAGCAGGCAATAATAATTGGAGCTGAAGGCTGTAATGAACTGGATAAGCAGACTCTAATCACGTGATTCAGCTCCTCTCTGGGGACTGAGCAGGCACTTATTATGCAGCTCAGCAAGCAAAAATCATGGAGCTGAGCAAGCAGGAATCACGCAGCTCAGCAGGCAATAATCATGGAGCTGAGCAAACAGGAATCACGCAGCTCAGCAGCAATAAGGCTGCAGCAGCAGGCAATCAGCTCAGCAGCTCAGCAAACAAGAGCTGAGCAAGGAATCACGCAGCAGCAGGCAGCAGGACAATGAAGTGGCAAGCAGGAGCAACAGCAGGCACTCACGCAGCTGATCAGGCAGAGCATGCAGCTGATGTGCAGCAGTGCTGATGATCAGCATGCACGTGACTGAGCAGGCACTGATCACGTGACTGAGAGGCACTGATCACGTGACTGAGCATGCACTGATCACGTGACTGAGAGGCACTGATCACGTGACTGAGAGGCGCTGATCACGTGACTGAGGGGCGCTGATCACGTGACTGAGAGGCGCTGATCACGTGGCTATCATGCACTGATCACGTGCTTCAGGAGGCAATAATCAAAGAGCTGAGCAGGCACTAATCACTTGGCTAAGAGGGCACTAATCACGGAGAGGAGCAGGAAATCGTCAAGGAGCTGAGCAAACTGTAATGAAGTGGTTAAGCAGACTCTAAACACGTGACGCAGCAGGCTCTACACCCGTGACTGAGCAGACACAATTTGGGCAGCTCAGCAGACACCAATGGTGCAGCTCAGCAGACACAAATGGTGCAGCTCAGCAGACACCAATCATGCAGCTCAGCAGGCAATACTCATGGAGCTGAGCAGGCAGGAATCACTCAGCTCAGCAGGCAAAGATCAAGGAGCTGAGCAGGCACGAATCTCGCAGCTCAGCTGGCAAAAATCAAGGAGCTGAGCAGACTGCCATTAAGTGGCTAAGCAGACTCTAAACACGTGACTCAGCAGGCTTGACACCCGTGACTGAGCACACACGAATCTTGCAGCCCAGCAGACAATACTCCTGGAGCTGAGCAGGCAGGAATCACGCAGCTCAGCAGACAGTAATCAAGGAGCTGAGCAGGCACGAATCACGCAGCTCAGCAGGCAATAATCCTGGAGCTGAGCAAGCAGGAATCACGCAGCTCAGCAGGCAATAATCAAGAAGCAGAGCAGGCAGGAATCAGGCAGCTCAGCAGCCAATAAGCAAGAAGCTAGCAGTCAGGAATCGCGCAGCTCAGCAGGCAATAATCATGGAGCTGAGCTGGCAGGAATCACGCAACTCAGCAGGCAATACTCACGGACCTGAGCAGGCAGGAATCACGCAACTTAGCAGGCAATAATAATTGGAGCTGAAGGCTGTAATGAACTGGATAAGCAGACTCTAATCACGTGATTCAGCCGGCTCCTCTCTGGGGACTGAGCAGGCACTTATTATGCAGCTCAGCAAGCAAAAATCATGGAGCTGAGCAAGCAGGAATCACGCAGCTCAGCAGGCAATAATCATGGAGCTGAGCAAACAGGAATCACGCAGCTCAGCAGGCAATAATCAAGAAGCTGAGCAGGCAGGAATCACGCAGCTCAGCAGGCAATAATCATGGAGCTGAGCAGACTGTAATGAAGTGGCTAAGCAGACTCTAATCACGTCACTCAGCCGGCTCCTAACCCGGTCTTGAGCAGGCACTAATCACGCAGCTGAGCAGGGACTAATCACACAGCTGATCAGGCACGAGTCAGGCAGCTGAGCAGGGATTAAGCATGCAGCTGAGCAAGCGCTAATCCCTTGATTCAGCAGACCCTGATCACGTGACTGAGCAGGCCCTGATCACGTGGCTGAGCATGCACTGATCACGTGACTGAGCATGCACTGATCACGTGACTGAGAGGCACTGATCACGTGACTGAGAGGCACTGATCACGTGACTGAGCATGCACTGATCACGTGACTGAGAGGCACTGATCACGTGACTGAGAGGCGCTGATCACGTGACTGAGGGGCGCTGATCACGTGACTGAGAGGCGCTGATCACGTGGCTATCATGCACTGATCACGTGCTTCAGGAGGCAATAATCAAAGAGCTGAGCAGGCACTAATCACTTGGCTAAGAGGGCACTAATCACGGAGAGGAGCAGGAAATCGTCAAGGAGCTGAGCAAACTGTAATGAAGTGGTTAAGCAGACTCTAAACACGTGACGCAGCAGGCTCTACACCCGTGACTGAGCAGACACAATTTGGGCAGCTCAGCAGACACCAATGGTGCAGCTCAGCAGACACAAATGGTGCAGCTCAGCAGACACCAATCATGCAGCTCAGCAGGCAATACTCATGGAGCTGAGCAGGCAGGAATCACTCAGCTCAGCAGGCAAAGATCAAGGAGCTGAGCAGACTGCCATTAAGTGGCTAAGCAGACTCTAAACACGTGACTCAGCAGGCTTGACACCCGTGACTGAGCACACACGAATCTTGCAGCCCAGCAGACAATACTCCTGGAGCTGAGCAGGCAGGAATCACGCAGCTCAGCAGACAGTAATCAAGGAGCTGAGCAGGCACGAATCACGCAGCTCAGCAGGCAATAATCCTGGAGCTGAGCAAGCAGGAATCACGCAGCTCAGCAGGCAATAATCAAGAAGCAGAGCAGGCAGGAATCAGGCAGCTCAGCAGCCAATAAGCAAGAAGCTAGCAGTCAGGAATCGCGCAGCTCAGCAGGCAATAATCATGGAGCTGAGCTGGCAGGAATCACGCAACTCAGCAGGCAATACTCACGGACCTGAGCAGGCAGGAATCACGCAACTTAGCAGGCAATAATAATTGGAGCTGAAGGCTGTAATGAACTGGATAAGCAGACTCTAATCACGTGATTCAGCCGGCTCCTCTCTGGGGACTGAGCAGGCACTTATTATGCAGCTCAGCAAGCAAAAATCATGGAGCTGAGCAAGCAGGAATCACGCAGCTCAGCAGGCAATAATCATGGAGCTGAGCAAACAGGAATCACGCAGCTCAGCATGCAATAATCAAGAAGCTGAGCAGGCAGGAATCACGCAGCTCAGCAGGCAATAAATATGGAGCTGAGCAAGCAGGAATCACGCAGCTCAGCAGGCAATAATCAAGAAGCTGAGCAGGCAGGAATCACGCAGCTTAGCAGGCAATAATCATGGAGCTGAGCAGACTGTAATGAAGTGGCTAAGCAGACTCTAATCACGTCACTCAGCCGGCTCCTAACCCGGTCTTGAGCAGGCACTAATCACGCAGCTGATCAGGCACGAGTCAGGCAGCTGAGCAGGGTTTAAGCATGCAGCTGAGCAAGCGCTAATCCCTTGATTCAGCAGACCCTGATCACGTGACTGAGCAGGCCCTGATCACGTGGCTGAGCATGCACTGATCACGTGACTGAGCATGCACTGATCACGTGACTGAGAGGCACTGATCACGTGACTGAGAGGCACTGATCACGTGACTGAGCATGCACTGATCACGTGACTGAGAGGCACTGATCACGTGACTGAGAGGCGCTGATCACGTGACTGAGGGCGCTGATCACGTGACTGAGAGGCGCTGATCACGTGGCTATCATGCACTGATCACGTGCTTCAGGAGGCAATAATCAAAGAGCTGAGCAGGCACTAATCACTTGGCTAAGAGGGCACTAATCACGGAGAGGAGCAGGAAATCGTCAAGGAGCTGAGCAAACTGTAATGAAGTGGTTAAGCAGACTCTAAACACGTGACGCAGCAGGCTCTACACCCGTGACTGAGCAGACACAATTTGGGCAGCTCAGCAGACACCAATGGTGCAGCTCAGCAGACACAAATGGTGCAGCTCAGCAGACACCAATCATGCAGCTCAGCAGGCAATACTCATGGAGCTGAGCAGGCAGGAATCACTCAGCTCAGCAGGCAAAGATCAAGGAGCTGAGCAGGCACGAATCTCGCAGCTCAGCTGGCAAAAATCAAGGAGCTGAGCAGACTGCCATTAAGTGGCTAAGCAGACTCTAAACACGTGACTCAGCAGGCTTGACACCCGTGACTGAGCACACACGAATCTTGCAGCCCAGCAGACAATACTCCTGGAGCTGAGCAGGCAGGAATCACGCAGCTCAGCAGACAGTAATCAAGGAGCTGAGCAGGCACGAATCACGCAGCTCAGCAGGCAATAATCCTGGAGCTGAGCAAGCAGGAATCACGCAGCTCAGCAGGCAATAATCAAGAAGCAGAGCAGGCAGGAATCAGGCAGCTCAGCAGCCAATAAGCAAGAAGCTAGCAGTCAGGAATCGCGCAGCTCAGCAGGCAATAATCATGGAGCTGAGCTGGCAGGAATCACGCAACTCAGCAGGCAATACTCACGGACCTGAGCAGGCAGGAATCACGCAACTTAGCAGGCAATAATAATTGGAGCTGAAGGCTGTAATGAACTGGATAAGCAGACTCTAATCACGTGATTCAGCCGGCTCCTCTCTGGGGACTGAGCAGGCACTTATTATGCAGCTCAGCAAGCAAAAATCATGGAGCTGAGCAAGCAGGAATCACGCAGCTCAGCAGGCAATAATCATGGAGCTGAGCAAACAGGAATCACGCAGCTCAGCAGGCAATAATCAAGAAGCTGAGCAGGCAGGAATCACGCAGCTCAGCAGGCAATAATCATGGAGCTGAGCAGACTGTAATGAAGTGGCTAAGCAGACTCTAATCACGTCACTCAGCCGGCTCCTAACCCGGTCTTGAGCAGGCACTAATCACGCAGCTGAGCAGGGACTAATCACACAGCTGATCAGGCACGAGTCAGGCAGCTGAGCAGGGATTAAGCATGCAGCTGAGCAAGCGCTAATCCCTTGATTCAGCAGACCCTGATCACGTGACTGAGCAGGCCCTGATCACGTGGCTGAGCATGCACTGATCACGTGACTGAGCATGCACTGATCACGTGACTGAGAGGCACTGATCACGTGACTGAGAGGCACTGATCACGTGACTGAGCATGCACTGATCACGTGACTGAGAGGCACTGATCACGTGACTGAGAGGCGCTGATCACGTGACTGAGGGGCGCTGATCACGTGACTGAGAGGCGCTGATCACGTGGCTATCATGCACTGATCACGTGCTTCAGGAGGCAATAATCAAAGAGCTGAGCAGGCACTAATCACTTGGCTAAGAGGGCACTAATCACGGAGAGGAGCAGGAAATCGTCAAGGAGCTGAGCAAACTGTAATGAAGTGGTTAAGCAGACTCTAAACACGTGACGCAGCAGGCTCTACACCCGTGACTGAGCAGACACAATTTGGGCAGCTCAGCAGACACCAATGGTGCAGCTCAGCAGACACAAATGGTGCAGCTCAGCAGACACCAATCATGCAGCTCAGCAGGCAATACTCATGGAGCTGAGCAGGCAGGAATCACTCAGCTCAGCAGGCAAAGATCAAGGAGCTGAGCAGACTGCCATTAAGTGGCTAAGCAGACTCTAAACACGTGACTCAGCAGGCTTGACACCCGTGACTGAGCACACACGAATCTTGCAGCCCAGCAGACAATACTCCTGGAGCTGAGCAGGCAGGAATCACGCAGCTCAGCAGACAGTAATCAAGGAGCTGAGCAGGCACGAATCACGCAGCTCAGCAGGCAATAATCCTGGAGCTGAGCAAGCAGGAATCACGCAGCTCAGCAGGCAATAATCAAGAAGCAGAGCAGGCAGGAATCAGGCAGCTCAGCAGCCAATAAGCAAGAAGCTAGCAGTCAGGAATCGCGCAGCTCAGCAGGCAATAATCATGGAGCTGAGCTGGCAGGAATCACGCAACTCAGCAGGCAATACTCACGGACCTGAGCAGGCAGGAATCACGCAACTTAGCAGGCAATAATAATTGGAGCTGAAGGCTGTAATGAACTGGATAAGCAGACTCTAATCACGTGATTCAGCCGGCTCCTCTCTGGGGACTGAGCAGGCACTTATTATGCAGCTCAGCAAGCAAAAATCATGGAGCTGAGCAAGCAGGAATCACGCAGCTCAGCAGGCAATAATCATGGAGCTGAGCAAACAGGAATCACGCAGCTCAGCATGCAATAATCAAGAAGCTGAGCAGGCAGGAATCACGCAGCTCAGCAGGCAATAAATATGGAGCTGAGCAAGCAGGAATCACGCAGCTCAGCAGGCAATAATCAAGAAGCTGAGCAGGCAGGAATCACGCAGCTTAGCAGGCAATAATCATGGAGCTGAGCAGACTGTAATGAAGTGGCTAAGCAGACTCTAATCACGTCACTCAGCCGGCTCCTAACCCGGTCTTGAGCAGGCACTAATCACGCAGCTGAGCAGGGACTAATCACACAGCTGATCAGGCACGAGTCAGGCAGCTGAGCAGGGATTAAGCATGCAGCTGAGCAAGCGCTAATCCCTTGATTCAGCAGACCCTGATCACGTGACTGAGCAGGCCCTGATCACGTGGCTGAGCATGCACTGATCACGTGACTGAGCATGCACTGATCACGTGACTGAGAGGCACTGATCACGTGACTGAGAGGCACTGATCACGTGACTGAGCATGCACTGATCACGTGACTGAGAGGCACTGATCACGTGACTGAGAGGCGCTGATCACGTGACTGAGGGGCGCTGATCACGTGACTGAGAGGCGCTGATCACGTGGCTATCATGCACTGATCACGTGCTTCAGGAGGCAATAATCAAAGAGCTGAGCAGGCACTAATCACTTGGCTAAGAGGGCACTAATCACGGAGAGGAGCAGGAAATCGTCAAGGAGCTGAGCAAACTGTAATGAAGTGGTTAAGCAGACTCTAAACACGTGACGCAGCAGGCTCTACACCCGTGACTGAGCAGACACAATTTGGGCAGCTCAGCAGACACCAATGGTGCAGCTCAGCAGACACAAATGGTGCAGCTCAGCAGACACCAATCATGCAGCTCAGCAGGCAATACTCATGGAGCTGAGCAGGCAGGAATCACTCAGCTCAGCAGGCAAAGATCAAGGAGCTGAGCAGGCACGAATCTCGCAGCTCAGCTGGCAAAAATCAAGGAGCTGAGCAGACTGCCATTAAGTGGCTAAGCAGACTCTAAACACGTGACTCAGCAGGCTTGACACCCGTGACTGAGCACACACGAATCTTGCAGCCCAGCAGACAATACTCCTGGAGCTGAGCAGGCAGGAATCACGCAGCTCAGCAGGCAGTAATCAAGGAGCTGAGCAGGCAGGAATCACGCAGCTCAGCAGGCAATAATCAAGAAGCAGAGCAGGCAGGAATCAGGCAGCTCAGCAGCCAATAAGCAAGAAGCTAGCAGTCAGGAATCGCGCAGCTCAGCAGGCAATAATCATGGAGCTGAGCTGGCAGGAATCACGCAACTCAGCAGGCAATACTCACGGACCTGAGCAGGCAGGAATCACGCAACTTAGCAGGCAATAATAATTGGAGCTGAAGGCTGTAATGAACTGGATAAGCAGACTCTAATCACGTGATTCAGCCGGCTCCTCTCTGGGGACTGAGCAGGCACTTATTATGCAGCTCAGCAAGCAAAAATCATGGAGCTGAGCAAGCAGGAATCACGCAGCTCAGCAGGCAATAATCATGGAGCTGAGCAAACAGGAATCACGCAGCTCAGCAGGCAATAATCAAGAAGCTGAGCAGGCAGGAATCACGCAGCTCAGCAGGCAATAATCATGGAGCTGAGCAGACTGTAATGAAGTGGCTAAGCAGACTCTAATCACGTCACTCAGCCGGCTCCTAACCCGGTCTTGAGCAGGCACTAATCACGCAGCTGAGCAGGGACTAATCACACAGCTGATCAGGCACGAGTCAGGCAGCTGAGCAGGGATTAAGCATGCAGCTGAGCAAGCGCTAATCCCTTGATTCAGCAGACCCTGATCACGTGACTGAGCAGGCCCTGATCACGTGGCTGAGCATGCACTGATCACGTGACTGAGCATGCACTGATCACGTGACTGAGAGGCACTGATCACGTGACTGAGAGGCACTGATCACGTGACTGAGCATGCACTGATCACGTGACTGAGAGGCACTGATCACGTGACTGAGAGGCGCTGATCACGTGACTGAGGGGCGCTGATCACGTGACTGAGAGGCGCTGATCACGTGGCTATCATGCACTGATCACGTGCTTCAGGAGGCAATAATCAAAGAGCTGAGCAGGCACTAATCACTTGGCTAAGAGGGCACTAATCACGGAGAGGAGCAGGAAATCGTCAAGGAGCTGAGCAAACTGTAATGAAGTGGTTAAGCAGACTCTAAACACGTGACGCAGCAGGCTCTACACCCGTGACTGAGCAGACACAATTTGGGCAGCTCAGCAGACACCAATGGTGCAGCTCAGCAGACACAAATGGTGCAGCTCAGCAGACACCAATCATGCAGCTCAGCAGGCAATACTCATGGAGCTGAGCAGGCAGGAATCACTCAGCTCAGCAGGCAAAGATCAAGGAGCTGAGCAGACTGCCATTAAGTGGCTAAGCAGACTCTAAACACGTGACTCAGCAGGCTTGACACCCGTGACTGAGCACACACGAATCTTGCAGCCCAGCAGACAATACTCCTGGAGCTGAGCAGGCAGGAATCACGCAGCTCAGCAGACAGTAATCAAGGAGCTGAGCAGGCACGAATCACGCAGCTCAGCAGGCAATAATCCTGGAGCTGAGCAAGCAGGAATCACGCAGCTCAGCAGGCAATAATCAAGAAGCAGAGCAGGCAGGAATCAGGCAGCTCAGCAGCCAATAAGCAAGAAGCTAGCAGTCAGGAATCGCGCAGCTCAGCAGGCAATAATCATGGAGCTGAGCTGGCAGGAATCACGCAACTCAGCAGGCAATACTCACGGACCTGAGCAGGCAGGAATCACGCAACTTAGCAGGCAATAATAATTGGAGCTGAAGGCTGTAATGAACTGGATAAGCAGACTCTAATCACGTGATTCAGCCGGCTCCTCTCTGGGGACTGAGCAGGCACTTATTATGCAGCTCAGCAAGCAAAAATCATGGAGCTGAGCAAGCAGGAATCACGCAGCTCAGCAGGCAATAATCATGGAGCTGAGCAAACAGGAATCACGCAGCTCAGCATGCAATAATCAAGAAGCTGAGCAGGCAGGAATCACGCAGCTCAGCAGGCAATAAATATGGAGCTGAGCAAGCAGGAATCACGCAGCTCAGCAGGCAACAATCAAGAAGCTGAGCAGGCAGGAATCACGCAGCTTAGCAGGCAATAATCATGGAGCTGAGCAGACTGTAATGAAGTGGCTAAGCAGACTCTAATCACGTCACTCAGCCGGCTCCTAACCCGGTCTTGAGCAGGCACTAATCACGCAGCTGAGCAGGGACTAATCACACAGCTGATCAGGCACGAGTCAGGCAGCTGAGCAGGGATTAAGCATGCAGCTGAGCAAGCGCTAATCCCTTGATTCAGCAGACCCTGATCACGTGACTGAGCAGGCCCTGATCACGTGGCTGAGCATGCACTGATCACGTGACTGAGCATGCACTGATCACGTGACTGAGAGGCACTGATCACGTGACTGAGAGGCACTGATCACGTGACTGAGCATGCACTGATCACGTGACTGAGCATGCACTGATCACGTGACTGAGAGGCACTGATCACGTGACTGAGAGGCGCTGATCACGTGACTGAGGGCGCTGATCACGTGACTGAGAGGCGCTGATCACGTGGCTATCATGCACTGATCACGTGCTTCAGGAGGCAATAATCAAAGAGCTGAGCAGGCACTAATCACTTGGCTAAGAGGGCACTAATCACGGAGAGGAGCAGGAAATCGTCAAGGAGCTGAGCAAACTGTAATGAAGTGGTTAAGCAGACTCTAAACACGTGACGCAGCAGGCTCTACACCCGTGACTGAGCAGACACAATTTGGGCAGCTCAGCAGACACCAATGGTGCAGCTCAGCAGACACAAATGGTGCAGCTCAGCAGACACCAATCATGCAGCTCAGCAGGCAATACTCATGGAGCTGAGCAGGCAGGAATCACTCAGCTCAGCAGGCAAAGATCAAGGAGCTGAGCAGGCACGAATCTCGCAGCTCAGCTGGCAAAAATCAAGGAGCTGAGCAGACTGCCATTAAGTGGCTAAGCAGACTCTAAACACGTGACTCAGCAGGCTTGACACCCGTGACTGAGCACACACGAATCTTGCAGCCCAGCAGACAATACTCCTGGAGCTGAGCAGGCAGGAATCACGCAGCTCAGCAGACAGTAATCAAGGAGCTGAGCAGGCACGAATCACGCAGCTCAGCAGGCAATAATCCTGGAGCTGAGCAAGCAGGAATCACGCAGCTCAGCAGGCAATAATCAAGAAGCAGAGCAGGCAGGAATCAGGCAGCTCAGCAGCCAATAAGCAAGAAGCTAGCAGTCAGGAATCGCGCAGCTCAGCAGGCAATAATCATGGAGCTGAGCTGGCAGGAATCACGCAACTCAGCAGGCAATACTCACGGACCTGAGCAGGCAGGAATCACGCAACTTAGCAGGCAATAATAATTGGAGCTGAAGGCTGTAATGAACTGGATAAGCAGACTCTAATCACGTGATTCAGCCGGCTCCTCTCTGGGGACTGAGCAGGCACTTATTATGCAGCTCAGCAAGCAAAAATCATGGAGCTGAGCAAGCAGGAATCACGCAGCTCAGCAGGCAATAATCATGGAGCTGAGCAAACAGGAATCACGCAGCTCAGCAGGCAATAATCAAGAAGCTGAGCAGGCAGGAATCACGCAGCTCAGCAGGCAATAATCATGGAGCTGAGCAGACTGTAATGAAGTGGCTAAGCAGACTCTAATCACGTCACTCAGCCGGCTCCTAACCCGGTCTTGAGCAGGCACTAATCACGCAGCTGAGCAGGGACTAATCACACAGCTGATCAGGCACGAGTCAGGCAGCTGAGCAGGGAGTAAGCATGCAGCTGAGCAAGCGCTAATCCCTTGATTCAGCAGACCCTGATCACGTGACTGAGCAGGCCCTGATCACGTGGCTGAGCATGCACTGATCACGTGACTGAGCATGCACTGATCACGTGACTGAGAGGCACTGATCACGTGACTGAGAGGCACTGATCACGTGACTGAGCATGCACTGATCACGTGACTGAGAGGCGCTGATCACGTGGCTATCATGCACTGATCACGTGCTTCAGGAGGCAATAATCAAAGAGCTGAGCAGGCACTAATCACTTGGCTAAGAGGGCACTAATCACGGAGAGGAGCAGGAAATCGTCAAGGAGCTGAGCAAACTGTAATGAAGTGGTTAAGCAGACTCTAAACACGTGACGCAGCAGGCTCTACACCCGTGAATGAGCAGACACAATTTGGGCAGCTCAGCAGACACCAATGGTGCAGCTCAGCAGACACAAATGGTGCAGCTCAGCAGACACCAATCATGCAGCTCAGCAGGCAATTCTCATGGAGCTGAGCAGGCAGGAATCACTCAGCTCAGCAGGCAAAGATCAAGGAGCTGAGCAGACTGCCATTAAGTGGCTAAGCAGACTCTAAACACGTGACTCAGCAGGCTTGACACCCGTGACTGAGCACACACGAATCTTGCAGCCCAGCAGACAATACTCCTGGAGCTGAGCAGGCAGGAATCACGCAGCTCAGCAGACAGTAATCAAGGAGCTGAGCAGGCACGAATCACGCAGCTCAGCAGGCAATAATCCTGGAGCTGAGCAAGCAGGAATCACGCAGCTCAGCAGGCAACAATCAAGAAGCAGAGCAGGCAGGAATCAGGCAGCTCAGCAGCCAATAAGCAAGAAGCTAGCAGTCAGGAATCGCGCAGCTCAGCAGGCAATAATCATGGAGCTGAGCTGGCAGGAATCACGCAACTCAGCAGGCAATACTCACGGACCTGAGCAGGCAGGAATCACGCAACTTAGCAGGCAATAATAATTGGAGCTGAAGGCTGTAATGAACTGGATAAGCAGACTCTAATCACGTGATTCAGCCGGCTCCTCTCTGGGGACTGAGCAGGCACTTATTATGCAGCTCAGCAAGCAAAAATCATGGAGCTGAGCAAGCAGGAATCACGCAGCTCAGCAGGCAATAATCATGGAGCTGAGCAAACAGGAATCACGCAGCTCAGCATGCAATAATCAAGAAGCTGAGCAGGCAGGAATCACGCAGCTCAGCAGGCAATAAATATGGAGCTGAGCAAGCAGGAATCACGCAGCTCAGCAGGCAATAATCAAGAAGCTGAGCAGGCAGGAATCACGCAGCTTAGCAGGCAATAATCATGGAGCTGAGCAGACTGTAATGAAGTGGCTAAGCAGACTCTAATCACGTCACTCAGCCGGCTCCTAACCCGGTCTTGAGCAGGCACTAATCACGCAGCTGAGCAGGGACTAATCACACAGCTGATCAGGCACGAGTCAGGCAGCTGAGCAGGGATTAAGCATGCAGCTGAGCAAGCGCTAATCCCTTGATTCAGCAGACCCTGATCACGTGACTGAGCAGGCCCTGATCACGTGGCTGAGCATGCACTGATCACGTGACTGAGCATGCACTGATCACGTGACTGAGAGGCACTGATCACGTGACTGAGAGGCACTGATCACGTGACTGAGCATGCACTGATCACGTGACTGAGAGGCACTGATCACGTGACTGAGAGGCGCTGATCACGTGACTGAGGGGCGCTGATCACGTGACTGAGAGGCGCTGATCACGTGGCTATCATGCACTGATCACGTGCTTCAGGAGGCAATAATCAAAGAGCTGAGCAGGCACTAATCACTTGGCTAAGAGGGCACTAATCACGGAGAGGAGCAGGAAATCGTCAAGGAGCTGAGCAAACTGTAATGAAGTGGTTAAGCAGACTCTAAACACGTGACGCAGCAGGCTCTACACCCGTGACTGAGCAGACACAATTTGGGCAGCTCAGCAGACACCAATGGTGCAGCTCAGCAGACACAAATGGTGCAGCTCAGCAGACACCAATCATGCAGCTCAGCAGGCAATACTCATGGAGCTGAGCAGGCAGGAATCACTCAGCTCAGCAGGCAAAGATCAAGGAGCTGAGCAGGCACGAATCTCGCAGCTCAGCTGGCAAAAATCAAGGAGCTGAGCAGACTGCCATTAAGTGGCTAAGCAGACTCTAAACACGTGACTCAGCAGGCTTGACACCCGTGACTGAGCACACACGAATCTTGCAGCCCAGCAGACAATACTCCTGGAGCTGAGCAGGCAGGAATCACGCAGCTCAGCAGACAGTAATCAAGGAGCTGAGCAGGCACGAATCACGCAGCTCAGCAGGCAATAATCCTGGAGCTGAGCAAGCAGGAATCACGCAGCTCAGCAGGCAATAATCAAGAAGCAGAGCAGGCAGGAATCAGGCAGCTCAGCAGCCAATAAGCAAGAAGCTAGCAGTCAGGAATCGCGCAGCTCAGCAGGCAATAATCATGGAGCTGAGCTGGCAGGAATCACGCAACTCAGCAGGCAATACTCACGGACCTGAGCAGGCAGGAATCACGCAACTTAGCAGGCAATAATAATTGGAGCTGAAGGCTGTAATGAACTGGATAAGCAGACTCTAATCACGTGATTCAGCCGGCTCCTCTCTGGGGACTGAGCAGGCACTTATTATGCAGCTCAGCAAGCAAAAATCATGGAGCTGAGCAAGCAGGAATCACGCAGCTCAGCAGGCAATAATCATGGAGCTGAGCAAACAGGAATCACGCAGCTCAGCAGGCAATAATCAAGAAGCTGAGCAGGCAGGAATCACGCAGCTCAGCAGGCAATAATCATGGAGCTGAGCAGACTGTAATGAAGTGGCTAAGCAGACTCTAATCACGTCACTCAGCCGGCTCCTAACCCGGTCTTGAGCAGGCACTAATCACGCAGCTGAGCAGGGACTAATCACACAGCTGATCAGGCACGAGTCAGGCAGCTGAGCAGGGATTAAGCATGCAGCTGAGCAAGCGCTAATCCCTTGATTCAGCAGACCCTGATCACGTGACTGAGCAGGCCCTGATCACGTGGCTGAGCATGCACTGATCACGTGACTGAGCATGCACTGATCACGTGACTGAGAGGCACTGATCACGTGACTGAGAGGCACTGATCACGTGACTGAGCATGCACTGATCACGTGACTGAGAGGCGCTGATCACGTGGCTATCATGCACTGATCACGTGCTTCAGGAGGCAATAATCAAAGAGCTGAGCAGGCACTAATCACTTGGCTAAGAGGGCACTAATCACGGAGAGGAGCAGGAAATCGTCAAGGAGCTGAGCAAACTGTAATGAAGTGGTTAAGCAGACTCTAAACACGTGACGCAGCAGGCTCTACACCCGTGAATGAGCAGACACAATTTGGGCAGCTCAGCAGACACCAATGGTGCAGCTCAGCAGACACAAATGGTGCAGCTCAGCAGACACCAATCATGCAGCTCAGCAGGCAATTCTCATGGAGCTGAGCAGGCAGGAATCACTCAGCTCAGCAG
The DNA here is from genome assembly GCF_032452875.1 of Bos javanicus. NCBI lineage: Eukaryota > Metazoa > Chordata > Mammalia > Artiodactyla > Bovidae > Bos > Bos javanicus. The sequence goes on from NW_026894212.1 coordinate 45,609, forward strand.
GCAAAGATCAAGGAGCTGAGCAGACTGCCATTAAGTGGCTAAGCAGACTCTAAACACGTGACTCAGCAGGCTTGACACCCGTGACTGAGCACACACGAATCTTGCAGCCCAGCAGACAATACTCCTGGAGCTGAGCAGGCAGGAATCACGCAGCTCAGCAGACAGTAATCAAGGAGCTGAGCAGGCACGAATCACGCAGCTCAGCAGGCAATAATCCTGGAGCTGAGCAAGCAGGAATCACGCAGCTCAGCAGGCAATAATCAAGAAGCAGAGCAGGCAGGAATCAGGCAGCTCAGCAGCCAATAAGCAAGAAGCTAGCAGTCAGGAATCGCGCAGCTCAGCAGGCAATAATCATGGAGCTGAGCTGGCAGGAATCACGCAACTCAGCAGGCAATACTCACGGACCTGAGCAGGCAGGAATCACGCAACTTAGCAGGCAATAATAATTGGAGCTGAAGGCTGTAATGAACTGGATAAGCAGACTCTAATCACGTGATTCAGCCGGCTCCTCTCTGGGGACTGAGCAGGCACTTATTATGCAGCTCAGCAAGCAAAAATCATGGAGCTGAGCAAGCAGGAATCACGCAGCTCAGCAGGCAATAATCATGGAGCTGAGCAAACAGGAATCACGCAGCTCAGCATGCAATAATCAAGAAGCTGAGCAGGCAGGAATCACGCAGCTCAGCAGGCAATAAATATGGAGCTGAGCAAGCAGGAATCACGCAGCTCAGCAGGCAATAATCAAGAAGCTGAGCAGGCAGGAATCACGCAGCTCAGCAGGCAATAATCATGGAGCTGAGCAGACTGTAATGAAGTGGCTAAGCAGACTCTAAACACGTGACTCAGCAGGCTTGACACCCGTGACTGAGCACACACGAATCTTGCAGCCCAGCAGACAATACTCCTGGAGCTGAGCAGGCAGGAATCACGCAGCTCAGCAGACAGTAATCAAGGAGCTGAGCAGGCACGAATCACGCAGCTCAGCAGGCAATAATCCTGGAGCTGAGCAAGCAGGAATCACGCAGCTCAGCAGGCAATAATCAAGAAGCAGAGCAGGCAGGAATCAGGCAGCTCAGCAGCCAATAAGCAAGAAGCTAGCAGTCAGGAATCGCGCAGCTCAGCAGGCAATAATCATGGAGCTGAGCTGGCAGGAATCACGCAACTCAGCAGGCAATACTCACGGACCTGAGCAGGCAGGAATCACGCAACTTAGCAGGCAATAATAATTGGAGCTGAAGGCTGTAATGAACTGGATAAGCAGACTCTAATCACGTGATTCAGCCGGCTCCTCTCTGGGGACTGAGCAGGCACTTATTATGCAGCTCAGCAAGCAAAAATCATGGAGCTGAGCAAGCAGGAATCACGCAGCTCAGCAGGCAATAATCATGGAGCTGAGCAAACAGGAATCACGCAGCTCAGCAGGCAATAATCAAGAAGCTGAGCAGGCAGGAATCACGCAGCTCAGCAGGCAATAATCATGGAGCTGAGCAGACTGTAATGAAGTGGCTAAGCAGACTCTAATCACGTCACTCAGCCGGCTCCTAACCCGGTCTTGAGCAGGCACTAATCACGCAGCTGAGCAGGGACTAATCACACAGCTGATCAGGCACGAGTCAGGCAGCTGAGCAGGGATTAAGCATGCAGCTGAGCAAGCGCTAATCCCTTGATTCAGCAGACCCTGATCACGTGACTGAGCAGGCCCTGATCACGTGGCTGAGCATGCACTGATCACGTGACTGAGCATGCACTGATCACGTGACTGAGAGGCACTGATCACGTGACTGAGCATGCACTGATCACGTGACTGAGAGGCACTGATCACGTGACTGAGAGACGCTGATCACGTGACTGAGGGGCGCTGATCACGTGACTGAGAGGCGCTGATCACGTGGCTATCATGCACTGATCACGTGCTTCAGGAGGCAATAATCAAAGAGCTGAGCAGGCACTAATCACTTGGCTAAGAGGGCACTAATCACGGAGAGGAGCAGGAAATCGTCAAGGAGCTGAGCAAACTGTAATGAAGTGGTTAAGCAGACTCTAAACACGTGACGCAGCAGGCTCTACACCCGTGACTGAGCAGACACAATTTGGGCAGCTCAGCAGACACCAATGGTGCAGCTCAGCAGACACAAATGGTGCAGCTCAGCAGACACCAATCATGCAGCTCAGCAGGCAATTCTCATGGAGCTGAGCAGGCAGGAATCACTCAGCTCAGCAGGCAAAGATCAAGGAGCTGAGCAGGCACGAATCTCGCAGCTCAGCTCGCAAAAATCAAGGAGCTGAGCAGACTGCCATTAAGTGGCTAAGCAGACTCTAAACACGTGACTCAGCAGGCTTGACACCCGTGACTGAGCACACACGAATCTTGCAGCCCAGCAGACAATACTCCTGGAGCTGAGCAGGCAGGAATCACGCAGCTCAGCAGACAGTAATCAAGGAGCTGAGCAGGCACGAATCACGCAGCTCAGCAGGCAATAATCCTGGAGCTGAGCAAGCAGGAATCACGCAGCTCAGCAGGCAATAATCAAGAAGCAGAGCAGGCAGGAATCAGGCAGCTCAGCAGCCAATAAGCAAGAAGCTAGCAGTCAGGAATCGCGCAGCTCAGCAGGCAATAATCATGGAGCTGAGCTGGCAGGAATCACGCAACTCAGCAGGCAATACTCACGGACCTGAGCAGGCAGGAATCACGCAACTTAGCAGGCAATAATAATTGGAGCTGAAGGCTGTAATGAACTGGATAAGCAGACTCTAATCACGTGATTCAGCCGGCTCCTCTCTGGGGACTGAGCAGGCACTTATTATGCAGCTCAGCAAGCAAAAATCATGGAGCTGAGCAAGCAGGAATCACGCAGCTCAGCAGGCAATAATCATGGAGCTGAGCAAACAGGAATCACGCAGCTCAGCATGCAATAATCAAGAAGCTGAGCAGGCAGGAATCACGCAGCTCAGCAGGCAATAATTATGGAGCTGAGCAAGCAGGAATCACGCAGCTCAGCAGGCAATAATCAAGAAGCTGAGCAGGCAGGAATCACGCAGCTTAGCAGGCAATAATCATGGAGCTGAGCAGACTGTAATGAAGTGGCTAAGCAGACTCTAATCACGTCACTCAGCCGGCTCCTAACCCGGTCTTGAGCAGGCACTAATCACGCAGCTGAGCAGGGACTAATCACACAGCTGATCAGGCACGAGTCAGGCAGCTGAGCAGGGATTAAGCATGCAGCTGAGCAAGCGCTAATCCCTTGATTCAGCAGACCCTGATCACGTGACTGAGCAGGCCCTGATCACGTGGCTGAGCATGCACTGATCACGTGACTGAGCATGCACTGATCACGTGACTGAGAGGCACTGATCACGTGACTGAGAGGCACTGATCACGTGACTGAGCATTCACTGATCACGTGACTGAGAGGCGCTGATCACGTGGCTATCATGCACTGATCACGTGCTTCAGGAGGCAATAATCAAAGAGCTGAGCAGGCACTAATCACTTGGCTAAGAGGGCACTAATCACGGAGAGGAGCAGGAAATCGTCAAGGAGCTGAGCAAACTGTAATGAAGTGGTTAAGCAGACTCTAAACACGTGACGCAGCAGGCTCTACACCCGTGACTGAGCAGACACAATTTGGGCAGCTCAGCAGACACCAATGGTGCAGCTCAGCAGACACAAATGGTGCAGCTCAGCAGACACCAATCATGCAGCTCAGCAGGCAATACTCATGGAGCTGAGCAGGCAGGAATCACTCAGCTCAGCAGGCAAAATCAAGGAGCTGAGCAGGCAGGAATCACGCAGCTCAGCAGGCAATAATCATGGAGCTGAGCAAGCAGGAATCACGCAGCTCAGCAGGCAATAATCAAGGAGCTGAGCAGGCAGGAATCACGCAGCTCAGCAGGCAATAAACATGGAGCTGAGCAGGCAGGAATCACGCAGCTCAGCAGGCAATAATCAAGGAGCTGAGCAGGCAGGAATCACGCAGCTCAGCAGGCAATAATCATGTAGCTGAGCAGGCAGGAATGAAGTGGCTAAGCAGACTCTAATCACGTCACTCAGCAGGCTCCTAACCCGGTCTTGAGCAGGCACTAATCACGCAGCTGAGCAGGCACTAATCACACAGCTGAGCAGGCACGAATCAGGCAGCTGAGCAGGCAATAATCATGCAGCTGAGCAAGCGCTAATCACTTGATTCAGCAGACCCTGGTCACGTGACTGAGCAGGCACTGATCACGTGGCTGAGCAGGCACTGATCACGTGACTGAGCATGCACTGATCACGTGCTGAGCAGGCACTGATCACGTGACTGAGCAGGCACTGATCACGCAGCTGAGCATGCACTGATCACGTGACTGAGCAGGCACTGATCACGTGACTGAGCAGGCAATGATCACGTGACTGAGCAGGCGCTGATCACGTGACTGAGCAGGCACTGATCACGTGACTGAGCAGGCACTGATCACGTGACTGAGAGGCACTGATCACGTGACTGAGAAGCGCTGATCACGTGACTGAGAGGCACTGATCACGTGACTGAGAGGCGCTGATCACGTGACTGAGGGCGCTGATCACGTGACTGAGAGGCGCTGATCACGTGGCTATCATGCACTGATCACGTTCTTCAGGAGGCAATAATCAAAGAGCTGAGCAGGCACTAATCACTTGGCTAAGAGGGCACTAATCACGGAGAGGAGCAGGAAATCGTCAAGGAGCTGAGCAAACTGTAATGAAGTGGTTAAGCAGACTCTAAACACGTGACGCAGCAGGCTCTACACCCGTGACTGAGCAGACACAATTTGGGCAGCTCAGCAGACACCAATGGTGCAGCTCAGCAGACACAAATGGTGCAGCTCAGCAGACACCAATCATGCAGCTCAGCAGGCAATACTCATGGAGCGGAGCAGGCAGGAATCACTCAGCTCAGCAGGCAAAGATCAAGGAGCTGAGCAGACTGCCATTAAGTGGCTAAGCAGACTCTAAACACGTGACTCAGCAGGCTTGACACCCGTGACTGAGCACACACGAATCTTGCAGCCCAGCAGACAATACTCCTGGAGCTGAGCAGGCAGGAATCACGCAGCTCAGCAGACAGTAATCAAGGAGCTGAGCAGGCACGAATCACGCAGCTCAGCAGGCAATAATCCTGGAGCTGAGCAAGCAGGAATCACGCAGCTCAGCAGGCAATAATCAAGAAGCAGAGCAGGCAGGAATCAGGCAGCTCAGCAGCCAATAAGCAAGAAGCTAGCAGTCAGGAATCGCGCAGCTCAGCAGGCAATAATCATGGAGCTGAGCTGGCAGGAATCACGCAACTCAGCAGGCAATACTCACGGACCTGAGCAGGCAGGAATCACGCAACTTAGCAGGCAATAATAATTGGAGCTGAAGGCTGTAATGAACTGGATAAGCAGACTCTAATCACGTGATTCAGCCGGCTCCTCTCTGGGGACTGAGCAGGCACTTATTATGCAGCTCAGCAAGCAAAAATCATGGAGCTGAGCAAGCAGGAATCACGCAGCTCAGCAGGCAATAATCATGGAGCTGAGCAGGCAGGAATCACGCAACTTAGCAGGCAATAATAATTGGAGCTGAAGGCTGTAATGAACTGGATAAGCAGACTCTAATCACGTGATTCAGCCGGCTCCTCTCTGGGGACTGAGCAGGCACTTATTATGCAGCTCAGCAAGCAAAAATCATGGAGCTGAGCAAGCAGGAATCACGCAGCTCAGCAGGCAATAATCATGGAGCTGAGCAAACAGGAATCACGCAGCTCAGCATGCAATAATCAAGAAGCTGAGCAGGCAGGAATCACGCAGCTCAGCAGGCAATAAATATGGAGCTGAGCAAGCAGGAATCACGCAGCTCAGCAGGCAATAATCAAGAAGCTGAGCAGGCAGGAATCACGCAGCTTAGCAGGCAATAATCATGGAGCTGAGCAGACTGTAATGAAGTGGCTAAGCAGACTCTAATCACGTCACTCAGCCGGCTCCTAACCCGGTCTTGAGCAGGCACTAATCACGCAGCTGAGCAGGGACTAATCACACAGCTGATCAGGCACGAGTCAGGCAGCTGAGCAGGGATTAAGCATGCAGCTGAGCAAGCGCTAATCCCTTGATTCAGCAGACCCTGATCACGTGACTGAGCAGGCCCTGATCACGTGGCTGAGCATGCACTGATCACGTGACTGAGCATGCACTGATCACGTGACTGAGAGGCACTGATCACGTGACTGAGAGGCACTGATCACGAGACTGAGCATGCACTGATCACGTGACTGAGAGGCACTGATCACGTGACTGAGAGGCGCTGATCACGTGACTGAGGGGCGCTGATCACGTGACTGAGAGGCACTGATCACGTGACTGAGCATGCACTGATCACGTGACTGAGAAGGCCCTGATCACGTGACTGAGCAGGCACTGATCACGTGACTGAGAGGCACTGATCACGTGACTGAGGGGCGCTGATCACGTGACTGAGCAGGCGCTGATCACGTGGCTATCATGCACTGATCACGTGCTCAGGAGGCAATAATCAAAGAGCTGAGCAGGCACTAATCACTTGGCTCAGAGGGCACTAATCACGGAGATGAGCAGGAAATCGTCAAGGAGCTGAGCAAACTGTAATGAAGTGGATAAGCAGACTCTAAACACGTGACTCAGCAGGCTCTACACCCGTGACTGAGCAGACACAATTTGGGCAGCTCAGCAGACACCAATGGTGCAGCTCAGCAGACACAAATGGTGCAGCTGAGCAGACACCAATCACGCAGCTCAGCAGGCAATAATCATGGAGCTGAGCAGGCAGGAATCACGCAGCTCAGCAGGCAATAATCAAGGAGCTGAGCAGGCAGGAATCACGCAGCTCAGCAGGCAATAATCATGGAGCTGAGCAGGCAGGAATCACGCAGCTCAGCAGGCAATAATCAAGAAGCTGAGCAGGCAGGAATCACGCAGCTCAGCAGGCAATAATCATGGAGCTGAGCAGGCAGGAATCACGCAGCTCAGCAGGCAATAATCAAGGAGCTGAGCAGGCAGGAATCACGCAGCTCAGCAGGCAATAATCATGGAGCTGAGCAGACTGTAATGAAGTGGCTAAGCAGACTCTAATCACGTCACTCAGCCGGCTCCTAACCCGGTCTGAGCAGGCACTAATCACGCAGCTCAGCAGGCAATAATCACACAGCTGAGCAGGCAGGAATCAGGCAGCTGAGCAGGCAATAATCATGGAGCTGAGCAAGCGCTAATCCATTGATTCAGCAGACCCTGATCACGTGACTGAGCAGGCCCTGATCACGTGGCTGAGCAGGCACTAATCACGTGACTGAGCAGGCACTGATCACGTGACTGAGCAGGCACTGATCACGTGACTGAGCAGGCACTGATCACGCAGCTGAGCATGCACTGATCACGTGACTGAGCAGGCACTGATCACGTGACTGAGCAGGCGCTGATCACGTGACTGAGCAGGCGCTGATCACGTGACTGAGCATGCACTGATCACGTGACTGAGCAGGCACTGATCACGTGACTGAGAGGCACTGATCACGTGACTGAGCATGCACTGATCACGTGACTGAGAGGCACTGATCACGTGACTGAGAGGCGCTGATCACGTGACTGAGGGGCGCTGATCACGTGACTGAGAGGCGCTGATCACGTGGCTATCATGCACTGATCACGTTCTTCAGGAGGCAATAATCAAAGAGCTGAGCAGGCACTAATCACTTGGCTAAGAGGGCACTAATCACGGAGAGGAGCAGGAAATCGTCAAGGAGCTGAGCAAACTGTAATGAAGTGGTTAAGCAGACTCTAAACACGTGACGCAGCAGGCTCTACACCCGTGACTGAGCAGACACAATTTGGGCAGCTCAGCAGACACCAATGGTGCAGCTCAGCAGACACCAATGGTGCAGCTCGCAGACACCAATCATGCAGCTCAGCAGGCAATACTCATGGAGCGGAGCAGGCAGGAATCACTCAGCTCAGCAGGCAAAGATCAAGGAGCTGAGCAGACTGCCATTAAGTGGCTAAGCAGACTCTAAACACGTGACTCAGCAGGCTTGACACCCGTGACTGAGCACACACGAATCTTGCAGCCCAGCAGACAATACTCCTGGAGCTGAGCAGGCAGGAATCACGCAGCTCAGCAGACAGTAATCAAGGAGCTGAGCAGGCACGAATCACGCAGCTCAGCAGGCAATAATCCTGGAGCTGAGCAAGCAGGAATCACGCAGCTCAGCAGGCAATAATCAAGAAGCAGAGCAGGCAGGAATCAGGCAGCTCAGCAGCCAATAAGCAAGAAGCTAGCAGTCAGGAATCGCGCAGCTCAGCAGGCAATAATCATGGAGCTGAGCTGGCAGGAATCACGCAACTCAGCAGGCAATACTCACGGACCTGAGCAGGCAGGAATCACGCAACTTAGCAGGCAATAATAATTGGAGCTGAAGGCTGTAATGAACTGGATAAGCAGACTCTAATCACGTGATTCAGCCGGCTCCTCTCTGGGGACTGAGCAGGCACTTATTATGCAGCTCAGCAAGCAAAAATCATGGAGCTGAGCAAGCAGGAATCACGCAGCTCAGCAGGCAATAATCATGGAGCTGAGCTGGCAGGAATCACGCAGCTTAGCAGGCAATAATAATTGGAGCTGAAGGCTGTAATGAACTGGATAAGCAGACTCTAATCACGTGATTCAGCCGGCTCCTCTCTGGGGACTGAGCAGGCACTTATCATGCAGCTCAGCAAGCAAAAATCATGGAGCTGAGCAAGCAGGAATCACGCAGCTCAGCAGGCAATAATCATGGAGCTGAGCAAACAGGAATCACGCAGCTCAGCATGCAATAATCAAGAAGCTGAGCAGGCAGGAATCACGCAGCTCAGCAGGCAATAAATATGGAGCTGAGCAAGCAGGAATCACGCAGCTCAGCAGGCAATAATCAAGAAGCTGAGCAGGCAGGAATCACGCAGCTTAGCAGGCAATAATCATGGAGCTGAGCAGACTGTAATGAAGTGGCTAAGCAGACTCTAATCACGTCACTCAGCCGGCTCCTAACCCGGTCTTGAGCAGGCACTAATCACGCAGCTGAGCAGGGACTAATCACACAGCTGATCAGGCACGAGTCAGGCAGCTGAGCAGGGATTAAGCATGCAGCTGAGCAAGCGCTAATCCCTTGATTCAGCAGACCCTGATCACGTGACTGAGCAGGCCCTGATCACGTGGCTGAGCATGCACTGATCACGTGACTGAGCATGCACTGATCACGTGACTGAGAGGCACTGATCACGTGACTGAGAGGCACTGATCACGAGACTGAGCATGCACTGATCACGTGACTGAGAGGCACTGATCACGTGACTGAGAGGCGCTGATCACGTGACTGAGGGGCACTGATCACGTGACTGAGAGGCACTGATCACGTGACTGAGCATGCACTGATCACGTGACTGAGAGGCACTGATCACGTGACTGAGAGGCACTGATCACGTGACTGAGAGGCGCTGATCACGTGACTGAGGGGCGCTGATCACGTGACTGAGAGGCGCTGATCACGTGGCTATCATGCACTGATCACGTGCTTCAGGAGGCAATAATCAAAGAGCTGAGCAGGCACTAATCACTTGGCTAAGAGGGCACTAATCACGGAGAGGAGCAGGAAATCGTCAAGGAGCTGAGCAAACTGTAATGAAGTGGTTAAGCAGACTCTAAACACGTGACGCAGCAGGCTCTACACCCGTGACTGAGCAGACACAATTTGGGCAGCTCAGCAGACACCAATGGTGCAGCTCAGCAGACACAAATGGTGCAGCTCAGCAGACACCAATCATGCAGCTCAGCAGGCAATACTCATGGAGCTGAGCAGGCAGGAATCATTCAGCTCAGCAGGCAAAGATCAAGGAGCTGAGCAGACTGCCATTAAGTGGCTAAGCAGACTCTAAACACGTGACTCAGCAGGCTTGACACCCGTGACTGAGCACACACGAATCTTGCAGCCCAGCAGACAATACTCCTGGAGCTGAGCAGGCAGGAATCACGCAGCTCAGCAGACAGTAATCAAGGAGCTGAGCAGGCACGAATCACGCAGCTCAGCAGGCAATAATCCTGGAGCTGAGCAAGCAGGAATCACGCAGCTCAGCAGGCAATAATCAAGAAGCAGAGCAGGCAGGAATCAGGCAGCTCAGCAGCCAATAAGCAAGAAGCTAGCAGTCAGGAATCGCGCAGCTCAGCAGGCAATAATCATGGAGCTGAGCTGGCAGGAATCACGCAACTCAGCAGGCAATACTCACGGACCTGAGCAGGCAGGAATCACGCAACTTAGCAGGCAATAATAATTGGAGCTGAAGGCTGTAATGAACTGGATAAGCAGACTCTAATCACGTGATTCAGCCGGCTCCTCTCTGGGACTGAGCAGGCACTTATTATGCAGCTCAGCAAGCAAAAATCATGGAGCTGAGCAAGCAGGAATCACGCAGCTCAGCAGGCAATACTCATGGAGCTGAGCTGGCAGGAATCACGCAACTTAGCAGGCAATAATAATTGGAGCTGAAGGCTGTAATGAACTGGATAAGCAGACTCTAATCACGTGATTCAGCCGGCTCCTCTCTGGGGACTGAGCAGGCACTTATTATGCAGCTCAGCAAGCAAAAATCATGGAGCTGAGCAAGCAGGAATCACGCAGCTCAGCAGGCAATAATCATGGAGCTGAGCAAACAGGAATCACGCAGCTCAGCATGCAATAATCAAGAAGCTGAGCAGGCAGGAATCACGCAGCTCAGCAGGCAATAAATATGGAGCTGAGCAAGCAGGAATCACGCAGCTCAGCAGGCAATAATCAAGAAGCTGAGCAGGCAGGAATCACGCAGCTTAGCAGGCAATAATCATGGAGCTGAGCAGACTGTAATGAAGTGGCTAAGCAGACTCTAATCACGTCACTCAGCCGGCTCCTAACCCGGTCTTGAGCAGGCACTAATCACGCAGCTGAGCAGGGACTAATCACACAGCTGATCAGGCACGAGTCAGGCAGCTGAGCAGGGATTAAGCATGCAGCTGAGCAAGCGCTAATCCCTTGATTCAGCAGACCCTGATCACGTGACTGAGCAGGCCCTGATCACGTGGCTGAGCATGCACTGATCACGTGACTGAGCATGCACTGATCACGTGACTGAGAGGCACTGATCACGTGACTGAGAGGCACTGATCACGAGACTGAGCATGCACTGATCACGTGACTGAGAGGCACTGATCACGTGACTGAGAGGCGCTGATCACGTGACTGAGGCGCTGATCACGTGACTGAGAGGCACTGATCACGTGACTGAGCATGCACTGATCACGTGACTGAGAGGCACTGATCACGTGACTGAGAGGCACTGATCACGTGACTGAGAGGCGCTGATCACGTGACTGAGGGGCGCTGATCACGTGACTGAGAGGCGCTGATCACGTGGCTATCATGCACTGATCACGTGCTTCAGGAGGCAATAATCAAAGAGCTGAGCAGGCACTAATCACTTGGCTAAGAGGGCACTAATCACGGAGAGGAGCAGGAAATCGTCAAGGAGCTGAGCAAACTGTAATGAAGTGGTTAAGCAGACTCTAAACACGTGACGCAGCAGGCTCTACACCCGTGACTGAGCAGACACAATTTGGGCAGCTCAGCAGACACCAATGGTGCAGCTCAGCAGACACAAATGGTGCAGCTCAGCAGACACCAATCATGCAGCTCAGCAGGCAATACTCATGGAGCTGAGCAGGCAGGAATCATTCAGCTCAGCAGGCAAAGATCAAGGAGCTGAGCAGACTGCCATTAAGTGGCTAAGCAGACTCTAAACACGTGACTCAGCAGGCTTGACACCCGTGACTGAGCACACACGAATCTTGCAGCCCAGCAGACAATACTCCTGGAGCTGAGCAGGCAGGAATCACGCAGCTCAGCAGACAGTAATCAAGGAGCTGAGCAGGCACGAATCACGCAGCTCAGCAGGCAATAATCCTGGAGCTGAGCAAGCAGGAATCACGCAGCTCAGCAGGCAATAATCAAGAAGCAGAGCAGGCAGGAATCAGGCAGCTCAGCAGCCAATAAGCAAGAAGCTAGCAGTCAGGAATCGCGCAGCTCAGCAGGCAATAATCATGGAGCTGAGCTGGCAGGAATCACGCAACTCAGCAGGCAATACTCACGGACCTGAGCAGGCAGGAATCACGCAACTTAGCAGGCAATAATAATTGGAGCTGAAGGCTGTAATGAACTGGATAAGCAGACTCTAATCACGTGATTCAGCCGGCTCCTCTCTGGGGACTGAGCAGGCACTTATTATGCAGCTCAGCAAGCAAAAATCATGGAGCTGAGCAAGCAGGAATCACGCAGCTCAGCAGGCAATAATCATGGAGCTGAGCAAACAGGAATCACGCAGCTCAGCAGGCAATAATCAAGAAGCTGAGCAGGCAGGAATCACGCAGCTCAGCAGGCAATAATCATGGAGCTGAGCAGACTGTAATGAAGTGGCTAAGCAGACTCTAATCACGTCACTCAGCCGGCTCCTAACCCGGTCTTGAGCAGGCACTAATCACGCAGCTGAGCAGGGACTAATCACACAGCTGATCAGGCACGAGTCAGGCAGCTGAGCAGGGATTAAGCATGCAGCTGAGCAAGCGCTAATCCCTTGATTCAGCAGACCCTGATCACGTGACTGAGCAGGCCCTGATCACGTGGCTGAGCATGCACTGATCACGTGACTGAGCATGCACTGATCACGTGACTGAGAGGCACTGATCACGTGACTGAGAGGCACTGATCACGTGACTGAGCATGCACTGATCACGTGACTGAGAGGCACTGATCACGTGACTGAGAGGCGCTGATCACGTGACTGAGGGGCGCTGATCACGTGACTGAGAGGCGCTGATCACGTGGCTATCATGCACTGATCACGTGCTTCAGGAGGCAATAATCAAAGAGCTGAGCAGGCACTAATCACTTGGCTAAGAGGGCACTAATCACGGAGAGGAGCAGGAAATCGTCATGGAGCTGAGCAAACTGTAATGAAGTGGTTAAGCAGACTCTAAACACGTGACGCAGCAGGCTCTACACCCGTGACTGAGCAGACACAATTTGGGCAGCTCAGCAGACACCAATGGTGCAGCTCAGCAGACACAAATGGTGCAGCTCAGCAGACACCAATCATGCAGCTCAGCAGGCAATACTCATGGAGCTGAGCAGGCAGGAATCACTCAGCTCAGCAGGCAAAGATCAAGGAGCTGAGCAGACTGCCATTAAGTGGCTAAGCAGACTCTAAACACGTGACTCAGCAGGCTTGACACCCGTGACTGAGCACACACGAATCTTGCAGCCCAGCAGACAATACTCCTGGAGCTGAGCAGGCAGGAATCACGCAGCTCAGCAGACAGTAATCAAGGAGCTGAGCAGGCACGAATCACGCAGCTCAGCAGGCAACAATCCTGGAGCTGAGCAAGCAGGAATCACGCAGCTCAGCAGGCAATAATCAAGAAGCAGAGCAGGCAGGAATCAGGCAGCTCAGCAGCCAATAAGCAAGAAGCTAGCAGTCAGGAATCGCGCAGCTCAGCAGGCAATAATCATGGAGCTGAGCTGGCAGGAATCACGCAACTCAGCAGGCAATACTCACGGACCTGAGCAGGCAGGAATCACGCAACTTAGCAGGCAATAATAATTGGAGCTGAAGGCTGTAATGAACTGGATAAGCAGACTCTAATCACGTGATTCAGCCGGCTCCTCTCTGGGGACTGAGCAGGCACTTATTATGCAGCTCAGCAAGCAAAAATCATGGAGCTGAGCAAGCAGGAATCACGCAGCTCAGCAGGCAATAATCATGGAGCTGAGCAAACAGGAATCACGCAGCTCAGCATGCAATAATCAAGAAGCTGAGCAGGCAGGAATCACGCAGCTCAGCAGGCAATAAATATGGAGCTGAGCAAGCAGGAATCACGCAGCTCAGCAGGCAATAATCATGGAGCTGAGCAGGCAGGAATCACGCAGCTCAGCAGGCAATAATCAAGAAGCTGAGCAGGCAGGAATCACGCAGCTTAGCAGGCAATAATCATGGAGCTGAGCAGACTGTAATGAAGTGGCTAAGCAGACTCTAATCACGTCACTCAGCCGGCTCCTAACCCGGTCTTGAGCAGGCACTAATCACGCAGCTGAGCAGGGACTAATCACACAGCTGATCAGGCACGAGTCAGGCAGCTGAGCAGGGATTAAGCATGCAGCTGAGCAAGCGCTAATCCCTTGATTCAGCAGACCCTGATCACGTGACTGAGCAGGCCCTGATCACGTGGCTGAGCATGCACTGATCACGTGACTGAGCATGCACTGATCACGTGACTGAGAGGCACTGATCACGTGACTGAGAGGCACTGATCACGTGACTGAGGGGCGCTGATCACGTGACTGAGAGGCGCTGATCACGTGGCTATCATGCACTGATCACGTGCTTCAGGAGGCAATAATCAAAGAGCTGAGCAGGCACTAATCACTTGGCTAAGAGGGCACTAATCACGGAGAGGAGCAGGAAATCGTCAAGGAGCTGAGCAAACTGTAATGAAGTGGTTAAGCAGACTCTAAACACGTGACGCAGCAGGCTCTACACCCGTGACTGAGCAGACACAATTTGGGCAGCTCAGCAGACACCAATGGTGCAGCTCAGCAGACACAAATGGTGCAGCTCAGCAGACACCAATCATGCAGCTCAGCAGGCAATACTCATGGAGCTGAGCAGGCAGGAATCACTCAGCTCAGCAGGCAAAGATCAAGGAGCTGAGCAGACTGCCATTAAGTGGCTAAGCAGACTCTAAACACGTGACTCAGCAGGCTTGACACCCGTGACTGAGCACACACGAATCTTGCAGCCCAGCAGACAATACTCCTGGAGCTGAGCAGGCAGGAATCACGCAGCTCAGCAGACAGTAATCAAGGAGCTGAGCAGGCACGAATCACGCAGCTCAGCAGGCAATAATCCTGGAGCTGAGCAATCAGGAATCACGCAGCTCAGCAGGCAATAATCAAGAAGCAGAGCAGGCAGGAATCAGGCAGCTCAGCAGCCAATAAGCAAGAAGCTAGCAGTCAGGAATCGCGCAGCTCAGCAGGCAATACTCACGGACCTGAGCAGGCAGGAATCACGCAACTTAGCAGGCAATAATAATTGGAGCTGAAGGCTGTAATGAACTGGATAAGCAGACTCTAATCACGTGATTCAGCCGGCTCCTCTCTGGGGACTGAGCAGGCACTTATTATGCAGCTCAGCAAGCAAAAATCATGGAGCTGAGCAAGCAGGAATCACGCAGCTCAGCAGGCAATAATCATGGAGCTGAGCAAACAGGAATCACGCAGCTCAGCATGCAATAATCAAGAAGCTGAGCAGGCAGGAATCACGCAGCTCAGCAGGCAATAAATATGGAGCTGAGCAAGCAGGAATCACGCAGCTCAGCAGGCAATAATCAAGAAGCTGAGCAGGCAGGAATCACGCAGCTTAGCAGGCAATAATCATGGAGCTGAGCAGACTGTAATGAAGTGGCTAAGCAGACTCTAATCACGTCACTCAGCCGGCTCCTAACCCGGTCTTGAGCAGGCACTAATCACGCAGCTGAGCAGGGACTAATCACACAGCTGATCAGGCACGAGTCAGGCAGCTGAGCAGGGATTAAGCATGCAGCTGAGCAAGCGCTAATCCCTTGATTCAGCAGACCCTGATCACGTGACTGAGCAGGCCCTGATCACGTGGCTGAGCATGCACTGATCACGTGACTGAGCATGCACTGATCACGTGACTGAGAGGCACTGATCACGTGACTGAGAGGCACTGATCACGTGACTGAGCATGTACTGATCACGTGACTGAGAGGCACTGATCACGTGACTGAGAGGCGCTGATCACGTGGCTATCATGCACTGATCACGTGCTTCAGGAGGCAATAATCAAAGAGCTGAGCAGGCACTAATCACTTGGCTAAGAGGGCACTAATCACGGAGAGGAGCAGGAAATCGTCAAGGAGCTGAGCAAACTGTAATGAAGTGGTTAAGCAGACTCTAAACACGTGACGCAGCAGGCTCTACACCCGTGACTGAGCAGACACAATTTGGGCAGCTCAGCAGACACCAATGGTGCAGCTCAGCAGACACAAATGGTGCAGCTCAGCAGACACCAATCATGCAGCTCAGCAGGCAATACTCATGGAGCTGAGCAGGCAGGAATCACTCAGCTCAGCAGGCAAAGATCAAGGAGCTGAGCAGACTGCCATTAAGTGGCTAAGCAGACTCTAAACACGTGACTCAGCAGGCTTGACACCCGTGACTGAGCACACACGAATCTTGCAGCCCAGCAGACAATACTCCTGGAGCTGAGCAAGCAGGAATCACGCAGCTCAGCAGGCAATAATCAAGAAGCAGAGCAGGCAGGAATCAGGCAGCTCAGCAGCCAATAAGCAAGAAGCTAGCAGTCAGGAATCGCGCAGCTCAGCAGGCAATAATCATGGAGCTGAGCTGGCAGGAATCACGCAACTCAGCAGGCAATACTCACGGACCTGAGCAGGCAGGAATCACGCAACTTAGCAGGCAATAATAATTGGAGCTGAAGGCTGTAATGAACTGGATAAGCAGACTCTAATCACGTAATTCAGCGGGCTCCTCTCTGGGGACTGAGCAGGCACTTATTATGCAGCTCAGCAAGCAAAAATCATGGAGCTGAGCAAGCAGGAATCACGCAGCTCAGCAGGCAATAATCATGGAGCTGAGCAAACAGGAATCACGCAGCTCAGCAGGCAATAATCAAGAAGCTGAGCAGGCAGGAATCACGCAGCTCAGCAGGCAATAATCATGGAGCTGAGCAGACTGTAATGAAGTGGCTAAGCAGACTCTAATCACGTCACTCAGCCGGCTCCTAACCCGGTCTTGAGCAGGCACTAATCACGCAGCTGAGCAGGGACTAATCACACAGCTGATCAGGCACGAGTCAGGCAGCTGAGCAGGGATTAAGCATGCAGCTGAGCAAGCGCTAATCCCTTGATTCAGCAGACCCTGATCACGTGACTGAGCAGGCCCTGATCACGTGGCTGAGCATGCACTGATCACGTGACTGAGCATGCACTGATCACGTGACTGAGAGGCACTGATCACGTGACTGAGAGGCACTGATCACGTGACTGAGCATGCACTGATCACGTGACTGAGAGGCACTGATCACGTGACTGAGAGGCGCTGATCACGTGACAGAGGGGCGCTGATCACGTGACTGAGAGGCGCTGATCACGTGGCTATCATGCACTGATCACGTGCTTCAGGAGGCAATAATCAAAGAGCTGTGCAGGCACTAATCACTTGGCTAAGAGGGCACTAATCACGGAGAGGAGCAGGAAATCGTCAAGGAGCTGAGCAAACTGTAATGAAGTGGTTAAGCAGACTCTAAACACGTGACGCAGCAGGCTCTACACCCGTGACTGAGCAGACACAATTTGGGCAGCTCAGCAGACACCAATGGTGCAGCTCAGCAGACACAAATGGTGCAGCTCAGCAGACACCAATCATGCAGCTCAGCAGGCAATACTCATGGAGCTGAGCAGGCAGGAATCACTCAGCTCAGCAGGCAAAGATAAAGGAGCTGAGCAGACTGCCATTAAGTGGCTAAGCAGACTCTAAACACGTGACACAGCAGGCTTGACACCCGTGACTGAGCACACACGAATCTTGCAGCCCAGCAGACAATACTCCTGGAGCTGAGCAGGCAGGAATCACGCAGCTCAGCAGACAGTAATTAAGGAGCTGAGCAGGCACGAATCACGCAGCTCAGCAGGCAATAATCCTGGAGCTGAGCAAGCAGGAATCACGCAGCTCAGCAGGCAATAATCAAGAAGCAGAGCAGGCAGGAATCAGGCAGCTCAGCAGCCAATAAGCAAGAAGCTAGCAGTCAGGAATCGCGCAGCTCAGCAGGCAATAATCATGGAGCTGAGCTGGCAGGAATCACGCAACTCAGCAGGCAATACTCACGGACCTGAGCAGGCAGGAATCACGCAACTTAGCAGGCAATAATAATTGGAGCTGAAGGCTGTAATGAACTGGATAAGCAGACTCTAATCACGTGATTCAGCCGGCTCCTCTCTGGGGACTGAGCAGGCACTTATTATGCAGCTCAGCAAGCAAAAATCATGGAGCTGAGCAAGCAGGAATCACGCAGCTCAGCAGGCAATAATCATGGAGCTGAGCAAACAGGAATCACGCAGCTCAGCATGCAATAATCAAGAAGCTGAGCAGGCAGGAATCACGTAGCTCAGCAGGCAATAAATATGGAGCTGAGCAAGCAGGAATCACGCAGCTCAGCAGGCAATAATCAAGAAGCTGAGCAGGCAGGAATCACGCAGCTCAGCAGGCAATAATCATGGAGCTGAGCAGCAGGAATCACGCAGTCAGCAGGCAATAATCAGAGCTGAGCAAACAGGAATCACGCAGCTCAGCAGGCTAATCAAGAAGCTGAGCAGGCAGGAATCACGCAGCTGAGCAGGCACTAATCATGGAGCTGAGCAGACTGTAATGAAGTGGCTAAGCAGACTCTAATCACGTCACTCAGCCGGCTCCTAACCCGGTCTGAGCAGGCACTAATCACGCAGCTGAGCAGGGACTAATCACACAGCTGATCAGGCACGAGTCAGGCAGCTGAGCAGGGATTAAGCATGCAGCTGAGCAAGCGCTAATCCCTTGATTCAGCAGCCCTGATCACGTGACTGAGCAGGCACTGATCACGTGACTGAGCAGGCACTGATCACGTGACTGAGCATGCACTGATCACGTGACTGAGAGGCACTGATCACGTGACTGAGAGGCGCTGATCACGTGACTGAGGGGCGCTGATCACGTGACTGAGAGGCGCTGATCACGTGGCTATCATGCACTGATCACGTGCTTCAGGAGGCAATAATCAAAGAGCTGAGCAGGCACTAATCACTTGGCTAAGAGGGCACTAATCACGGAGAGGAGCAGGAAATCGTCAAGGAGCTGAGCAAACTGTAATGAAGTGGTTAAGCAGACTCTAATCACGTGACGAAGCAGGCTCTACACCCGTGACTGAGCAGACACAATTTGGGCAGCTCAGCAGACACCAATGGTGCAGCTCAGCAGACACAAATGGTGCAGCTCAGCAGACACCAATCATGCAGCTCAGCAGGCAATTCTCATGGAGCTGAGCAGGCAGGAATCACTCAGCTCAGCAGGCAAAGATCAAGGAGCTGAGCAGACTGCCATTAAGTGGCTAAGCAGACTCTAAACACGTGACTCAGCAGGCTTGACACCCGTGACTGAGCACACACGAATCTTGCAGCCCAGCAGACAATACTCCTGGAGCTGAGCAGGCAGGAATCACGCAGCTCAGCAGACAGTAATCAAGGAGCTGAGCAGGCACGAATCACGCAGCTCAGCAGGCAATAATCCTGGAGCTGAGCATTCAGGAATCACGCAGCTCAGCAGGCAATAATCAAGAAGCAGAGCAGGCAGGAATCAGGCAGCTCAGCAGCCAATAAGCAAGAAGCTAGCAGTCAGGAATCGCGCAGCTCAGCAGGCAATAATCATGGAGCTGAGCTGGCAGGAATCACGCAACTCAGCAGGCAATACTCACGGACCTGAGCAGGCAGGAATCACGCAACTTAGCAGGCAACAATAATTGGAGCTGAAGGCTGTAATGAACTGGATAAGCAGACTCTAATCACGTGATTCAGCCGGCTCCTCTCTGGGGACTGAGCAGGCACTTATTATGCAGCTCAGCAAGCAAAAATCATGGAGCTGAGCAAGCAGGAATCACGCAGCTCAGCAGGCAATAATCATGGAGCTGAGCAAACAGGAATCACGCAGCTCAGCATGCAATAATCAAGAAGCTGAGCAGGCAGGAATCACGCAGCTCAGCAGGCAATAAATATGGAGCTGAGCAAGCAGGAATCACGCAGCTCAGCAGGCAATAATCAAGAAGCTGAGCACGCAGGAATCACGCAGCTCAGCAGGCAATAATCAAGAAGCTGAGCAGGCAGGAATCACGCAGCTCAGCAGGCAATAATCATGGAGCTGAGCAGACTGTAATGAAGTGGCTAAGCAGACTCTAATCACGTCACTCAGCCGGCTCCTAACCCGGTCTTGAGCAGGCACTAATCACGCAGCTGAGCAGGGACTAATCACACAGCTGATCAGGCACGAGTCAGGCAGCTGAGCAGGGACTAAGCATGCAGCTGAGCAAGCGCTAATCCCTTGATTCAGCAGACCCTGATCACGGGACTGAGCAGGCCCTGATCACGTGGCTGAGCATGCACTGATCACGTGACTGAGCATGCACTGATCACGTGACTGAGAGGCACTGATCACGTGACTGAGAGGCACTGATCACGTGACTGAGCATGCACTGATCACGTGACTGAGAGGCACTGATCACGTGACTGAGAGGCGCTGATCACGTGACTGAGGGGCGCTGATCACGTGACTGAGAGGCGCTGATCACGTGGCTATCATGCACTGATCACGTGCTTCAGGAGGCAATAATCAAAGAGCTGAGCAGGCACTAATCACTTGGCTAAGAGGGCACTAATCACGGAGAGGAGCAGGAAATCGTCAAGGAGCTGAGCAAACTGTAATGAAGTGGTTAAGCAGACTCTAAACACGTGACGCAGCAGGCTCTACACCCGTGACTGAGCAGACACAATTTGGGCAGCTCAGCAGACACCAATGGTGCAGCTCAGCAGACACAAATGGTGCAGCTCAGCAGACACCAATCATGCAGCTCAGCAGGCAATACTCATGGAGCTGAGCAGGCAGGAATCACTCAGCTCAGCAGGCAAAGATCAAGGAGCTGAGCAGACTGCCATTAAGTGGCTAAGCAGACTCTAAACACGTGACTCAGCAGGCTTGACACCCGTGACTGAGCACACACGAATCTTGCAGCCCAGCAGACAATACTCCTGGAGCTGAGCAGGCAGGAATCACGCAGCTCAGCAGACAGTAATCAAGGAGCTGAGCAGGCACGAATCACGCAGCTCAGCAGGCAATAATCCTGGAGCTGAGCAAGCAGGAATCACGCAGCTCAGCAGGCAATAATCAAGAAGCAGAGCAGGCAGGAATCAGGCAGCTCAGCAGCCAATAAGCAAGAAGCTAGCAGTCAGGAATCGCGCAGCTCAGCAGGCAATAATCATGGAGCTGAGCTGGCAGGAATCACGCAACTCAGCAGGCAATACTCACGGACCTGAGCAGGCAGGAATCACGCAACTTAGCAGGCAATAATAATTGGAGCTGAAGGCTGTAATGAACTGGATAAGCAGACTCTAATCACGTGATTCAGCCGGCTCCTCTCTGGGGACTGAGCAGGCACTTATTATGCAGCTCAGCAAGCAAAAATCATGGAGCTGAGCAAGCAGGAATCACGCAGCTCAGCAGGCAATAATCATGGAGCTGAGCAAACAGGAATCACGCAGCTCAGCATGCAATAATCAAGAAGCTGAGCAGGCAGGAATCACGCAGCTCAGCAGGCAATAAATATGGAGCTGAGCAAGCAGGAATCACGCAGCTCAGCAGGCAATAATCATGGAGCTGAGCAGGCAGGAATCACGCAGCTCAGCAGGCAATAATCAAGAAGCTGAGCAGGCAGGAATCACGCAGCTTAGCAGGCAATAATCATGGAGCTGAGCAGACTGTAATGAAGTGGCTAAGCAGACTCTAATCACGTCACTCAGCCGGCTCCTAACCCGGTCTTGAGCAGGCACTAATCACGCAGCTGAGCAGGGACTAATCACACAGCTGATCAGGCACGAGTCAGGCAGCTGAGCAGGGATTAAGCATGCAGCTGAGCAAGCGCTAATCCCTTGATTCAGCAGACCCTGATCACGTGACTGAGCAGGCCCTGATCACGTGGCTGAGCATGCACTGATCACGTGACTGAGCATGCACTGATCACGTGACTGAGAGGCACTGATCACGTGACTGAGAGGCACTGATCACGTGACTGAGGGGCGCTGATCACGTGACTGAGAGGCGCTGATCACGTGGCTATCATGCACTGATCACGTGCTTCAGGAGGCAATAATCAAAGAGCTGAGCAGGCACTAATCACTTGGCTAAGAGGGCACTAATCACGGAGAGGAGCAGGAAATCGTCAAGGAGCTGAGCAAACTGTAATGAAGTGGTTAAGCAGACTCTAAACACGTGACGCAGCAGGCTCTACACCCGTGACTGAGCAGACACAATTTGGGCAGCTCAGCAGACACCAATGGTGCAGCTCAGCAGACACAAATGGTGCAGCTCAGCAGACACCAATCATGCAGCTCAGCAGGCAATACTCATGGAGCTGAGCAGGCAGGAATCACTCAGCTCAGCAGGCAAAGATCAAGGAGCTGAGCAGACTGCCATTAAGTGGCTAAGCAGACTCTAAACACGTGACTCAGCAGGCTTGACACCCGTGACTGAGCACACACGAATCTTGCAGCCCAGCAGACAATACTCCTGGAGCTGAGCAGGCAGGAATCACGCAGCTCAGCAGACAGTAATCAAGGAGCTGAGCAGGCACGAATCACGCAGCTCAGCAGTCAATAATCCTGGAGCTGAGCATTCAGGAATCACGCAGCTCAGCAGGCAATAATCAAGAAGCAGAGCAGGCAGGAATCAGGCAGCTCAGCAGCCAATAAGCAAGAAGCTAGCAGTCAGGAATCGCGCAGCTCAGCAGGCAATACTCACGGACCTGAGCAGGCAGGAATCACGCAACTTAGCAGGCAATAATAATTGGAGCTGAAGGCTGTAATGAACTGGATAAGCAGACTCTAATCACGTGATTCAGCCGGCTCCTCTCTGGGGACTGAGCAGGCACTTATTATGCAGCTCAGCAAGCAAAAATCATGGAGCTGAGCAAGCAGGAATCACGCAGCTCAGCAGGCAATAATCATGGAGCTGAGCAAACAGGAATCACGCAGCTCAGCATGCAATAATCAAGAAGCTGAGCAGGCAGGAATCACGCAGCTCAGCAGGCAATAAATATGGAGCTGAGCAAGCAGGAATCACGCAGCTCAGCAGGCAATAATCAAGAAGCTGAGCAGGCAGGAATCACGCAGCTTAGCAGGCAATAATCATGGAGCTGAGCAGACTGTAATGAAGTGGCTAAGCAGACTCTAATCACGTCACTCAGCCGGCTCCTAACCCGGTCTTGAGCAGGCACTAATCACGCAGCTGAGCAGGGACTAATCACACAGCTGATCAGGCACGAGTCAGGCAGCTGAGCAGGGATTAAGCATGCAGCTGAGCAAGCGCTAATCCCTTGATTCAGCAGACCCTGATCACGTGACTGAGCAGGCCCTGATCACGTGGCTGAGCATGCACTGATCACGTGACTGAGCATGCACTGATCACGTGACTGAGAGGCACTGATCACGTGACTGAGAGGCACTGATCACGTGACTGAGCATGTACTGATCACGTGACTGAGAGGCACTGATCACGTGACTGAGAGGCGCTGATCACGTGGCTATCATGCACTGATCACGTGCTTCAGGAGGCAATAATCAAAGAGCTGAGCAGGCACTAATCACTTGGCTAAGAGGGCACTAATCACGGAGAGGAGCAGGAAATCGTCAAGGAGCTGAGCAAACTGTAATGAAGTGGTTAAGCAGACTCTAAACACGTGACGCAGCAGGCTCTACACCCGTGACTGAGCAGACACAATTTGGGCAGCTCAGCAGACACCAATGGTGCAGCTCAGCAGACACAAATGGTGCAGCTCAGCAGACACCAATCATGCAGCTCAGCAGGCAATACTCATGGAGCTGAGCAGGCAGGAATCACTCAGCTCAGCAGGCAAAGATCAAGGAGCTGAGCAGACTGCCATTAAGTGGCTAAGCAGACTCTAAACACGTGACTCAGCAGGCTTGACACCCGTGACTGAGCACACACGAATCTTGCAGCCCAGCAGACAATACTCCTGGAGCTGAGCAAGCAGGAATCACGCAGCTCAGCAGGCAATAATCAAGAAGCAGAGCAGGCAGGAATCAGGCAGCTCAGCAGCCAATAAGCAAGAAGCTAGCAGTCAGGAATCGCGCAGCTCAGCAGGCAATAATCATGGAGCTGAGCTGGCAGGAATCACGCAACTCAGCAGGCAATACTCACGGACCTGAGCAGGCAGGAATCACGCAACTTAGCAGGCAATAATAATTGGAGCTGAAGGCTGTAATGAACTGGATAAGCAGACTCTAATCACGTAATTCAGCGGGCTCCTCTCTGGGGACTGAGCAGGCACTTATTATGCAGCTCAGCAAGCAAAAATCATGGAGCTGAGCAAGCAGGAATCACGCAGCTCAGCAGGCAATAATCATGGAGCTGAGCAAACAGGAATCACGCAGCTCAGCAGGCAATAATCAAGAAGCTGAGCAGGCAGGAATCACGCAGCTCAGCAGGCAATAATCATGGAGCTGAGCAGACTGTAATGAAGTGGCTAAGCAGACTCTAATCACGTCACTCAGCCGGCTCCTAACCCGGTCTTGAGCAGGCACTAATCACGCAGCTGAGCAGGGACTAATCACACAGCTGATCAGGCACGAGTCAGGCAGCTGAGCAGGGATTAAGCATGCAGCTGAGCAAGCGCTAATCCCTTGATTCAGCAGACCCTGATCACGTGACTGAGCAGGCCCTGATCACGTGGCTGAGCATGCACTGATCACGTGACTGAGCATGCACTGATCACGTGACTGAGAGGCACTGATCACGTGACTGAGAGGCACTGATCACGTGACTGAGCATGCACTGATCACGTGACTGAGAGGCACTGATCACGTGACTGAGAGGCGCTGATCACGTGACAGAGGGGCGCTGATCACGTGACTGAGAGGCGCTGATCACGTGGCTATCATGCACTGATCACGTGCTTCAGGAGGCAATAATCAAAGAGCTGTGCAGGCACTAATCACTTGGCTAAGAGGGCACTAATCACGGAGAGGAGCAGGAAATCGTCAAGGAGCTGAGCAAACTGTAATGAAGTGGTTAAGCAGACTCTAAACACGTGACGCAGCAGGCTCTACACCCGTGACTGAGCAGACACAATTTGGGCAGCTCAGCAGACACCAATGGTGCAGCTCAGCAGACACAAATGGTGCAGCTCAGCAGACACCAATCATGCAGCTCAGCAGGCAATACTCATGGAGCTGAGCAGGCAGGAATCACTCAGCTCAGCAGGCAAAGATAAAGGAGCTGAGCAGACTGCCATTAAGTGGCTAAGCAGACTCTAAACACGTGACACAGCAGGCTTGACACCCGTGACTGAGCACACACGAATCTTGCAGCCCAGCAGACAATACTCCTGGAGCTGAGCAGGCAGGAATCACGCAGCTCAGCAGACAGTAATTAAGGAGCTGAGCAGGCACGAATCACGCAGCTCAGCAGGCAATAATCCTGGAGCTGAGCAAGCAGGAATCACGCAGCTCAGCAGGCAATAATCAAGAAGCAGAGCAGGCAGGAATCAGGCAGCTCAGCAGCCAATAAGCAAGAAGCTAGCAGTCAGGAATCGCGCAGCTCAGCAGGCAATAATCATGGAGCTGAGCTGGCAGGAATCACGCAACTCAGCAGGCAATACTCACGGACCTGAGCAGGCAGGAATCACGCAACTTAGCAGGCAATAATAATTGGAGCTGAAGGCTGTAATGAACTGGATAAGCAGACTCTAATCACGTGATTCAGCCGGCTCCTCTCTGGGGACTGAGCAGGCACTTATTATGCAGCTCAGCAAGCAAAAATCATGGAGCTGAGCAAGCAGGAATCACGCAGCTCAGCAGGCAATAATCATGGAGCTGAGCAAACAGGAATCACGCAGCTCAGCATGCAATAATCAAGAAGCTGAGCAGGCAGGAATCACGTAGCTCAGCAGGCAATAAATATGGAGCTGAGCAAGCAGGAATCACGCAGCTCAGCAGGCAATAATCAAGAAGCTGAGCAGGCAGGAATCACGCAGCTCAGCAGGCAATAATTATGGAGCTGAGCAAGCAGGAATCACGCAGCTCAGCAGGCAATAATCATGGAGCTGAGCAACAGGAATCACGCAGCTCAGCAGGCAATAATCAAGAAGCTGAGCAGGCAGGAATCACGCAGCTGAGCAGGCAATAATCATGGAGCTGAGCAGACTGTAATGAAGTGGCTAAGCAGACTCTAATCACGTCACTCAGCCGGCTCCTAACCCGGTCTTGAGCAGGCACTAATCACGCAGCTGAGCAGGGACTAATCACACAGCTGATCAGGCACGAGTCAGGCAGCTGAGCAGGGATTAAGCATGCAGCTGAGCAAGCGCTAATCCCTTGATTCAGCAGCCCTGATCACGTGACTGAGCAGGCACTGATCACGTGACTGAGCAGGCACTGATCACGTGACTGAGCATGCACTGATCACGTGACTGAGAGGCACTGATCACGTGACTGAGAGGCGCTGATCACGTGACTGAGGGGCGCTGATCACGTGACTGAGAGGCGCTGATCACGTGGCTATCATGCACTGATCACGTGCTTCAGGAGGCAATAATCAAAGAGCTGAGCAGGCACTAATCACTTGGCTAAGAGGGCACTAATCACGGAGAGGAGCAGGAAATCGTCAAGGAGCTGAGCAAACTGTAATGAAGTGGTTAAGCAGACTCTAATCACGTGACGAAGCAGGCTCTACACCCGTGACTGAGCAGACACAATTTGGGCAGCTCAGCAGACACCAATGGTGCAGCTCAGCAGACACAAATGGTGCAGCTCAGCAGACACCAATCATGCAGCTCAGCAGGCAATTCTCATGGAGCTGAGCAGGCAGGAATCACTCAGCTCAGCAGGCAAAGATCAAGGAGCTGAGCAGACTGCCATTAAGTGGCTAAGCAGACTCTAAACACGTGACTCAGCAGGCTTGACACCCGTGACTGAGCACACACGAATCTTGCAGCCCAGCAGACAATACTCCTGGAGCTGAGCAGGCAGGAATCACGCAGCTCAGCAGACAGTAATCAAGGAGCTGAGCAGGCACGAATCACGCAGCTCAGCAGGCAATAATCCTGGAGCTGAGCAATCAGGAATCACGCAGCTCAGCAGGCAATAATCAAGAAGCAGAGCAGGCAGGAATCAGGCAGCTCAGCAGCCAATAAGCAAGAAGCTAGCAGTCAGGAATCGCGCAGCTCAGCAGGCAATAATCATGGAGCTGAGCTGGCAGGAATCACGCAACTCAGCAGGCAATACTCACGGACCTGAGCAGGCAGGAATCACGCAACTTAGCAGGCAACAATAATTGGAGCTGAAGGCTGTAATGAACTGGATAAGCAGACTCTAATCACGTGATTCAGCCGGCTCCTCTCTGGGGACTGAGCAGGCACTTATTATGCAGCTCAGCAAGCAAAAATCATGGAGCTGAGCAAGCAGGAATCACGCAGCTCAGCAGGCAATAATCATGGAGCTGAGCAAACAGGAATCACGCAGCTCAGCATGCAATAATCAAGAAGCTGAGCAGGCAGGAATCACGCAGCTCAGCAGGCAATAAATATGGAGCTGAGCAAGCAGGAATCACGCAGCTCAGCAGGCAATAATCAAGAAGCTGAGCACGCAGGAATCACGCAGCTCAGCAGGCAATAATCAAGAAGCTGAGCAGGCAGGAATCACGCAGCTCAGCAGGCAATAATCATGGAGCTGAGCAGACTGTAATGAAGTGGCTAAGCAGACTCTAATCACGTCACTCAGCCGGCTCCTAACCCGGTCTTGAGCAGGCACTAATCACGCAGCTGAGCAGGGACTAATCACACAGCTGATCAGGCACGAGTCAGGCAGCTGAGCAGGGACTAAGCATGCAGCTGAGCAAGCGCTAATCCCTTGATTCAGCAGACCCTGATCACGGGACTGAGCAGGCCCTGATCACGTGGCTGAGCATGCACTGATCACGTGACTGAGCATGCACTGATCACGTGACTGAGAGGCACTGATCACGTGACTGAGAGGCACTGATCACGTGACTGAGCATGCACTGATCACGTGACTGAGAGGCACTGATCACGTGACTGAGAGGCGCTGATCACGTGACTGAGGGGCGCTGATCACGTGACTGAGAGGCGCTGATCACGTGGCTATCATGCACTGATCACGTGCTTCAGGAGGCAATAATCAAAGAGCTGAGCAGGCACTAATCACTTGGCTAAGAGGGCACTAATCACGGAGAGGAGCAGGAAATCGTCAAGGAGCTGAGCAAACTGTAATGAAGTGGTTAAGCAGACTCTAAACACGTGACGCAGCAGGCTCTACACCCGTGACTGAGCAGACACAATTTGGGCAGCTCAGCAGACACCAATGGTGCAGCTCAGCAGACACAAATGGTGCAGCTCAGCAGACACCAATCATGCAGCTCAGCAGGCAATACTCATGGAGCTGAGCAGGCAGGAATCACTCAGCTCAGCAGGCAAAGATCAAGGAGCTGAGCAGACTGCCATTAAGTGGCTAAGCAGACTCTAAACACGTGACTCAGCAGGCTTGACACCCGTGACTGAGCACACACGAATCTTGCAGCCCAGCAGACAATACTCCTGGAGCTGAGCAGGCAGGAATCACGCAGCTCAGCAGACAGTAATCAAGGAGCTGAGCAGGCACGAATCACGCAGCTCAGCAGGCAATAATCCTGGAGCTGAGCAAGCAGGAATCACGCAGCTCAGCAGGCAATAATCAAGAAGCAGAGCAGGCAGGAATCAGGCAGCTCAGCAGCCAATAAGCAAGAAGCTAGCAGTCAGGAATCGCGCAGCTCAGCAGGCAATAATCATGGAGCTGAGCTGGCAGGAATCACGCAACTCAGCAGGCAATACTCACGGACCTGAGCAGGCAGGAATCACGCAACTTAGCAGGCAATAATAATTGGAGCTGAAGGCTGTAATGAACTGGATAAGCAGACTCTAATCACGTGATTCAGCCGGCTCCTCTCTGGGGACTGAGCAGGCACTTATTATGCAGCTCAGCAAGCAAAAATCATGGAGCTGAGCAAGCAGGAATCACGCAGCTCAGCAGGCAATAATCATGGAGCTGAGCAAACAGGAATCACGCAGCTCAGCATGCAATAATCAAGAAGCTGAGCAGGCAGGAATCACGCAGCTCAGCAGGCAATAAATATGGAGCTGAGCAAGCAGGAATCACTCAGCTCAGCAGGCAATTATCATGGAGCTGAGCAGGCAGGAATCACGCAGCTCAGCTGGCAATAATCAAGAAGCTGAGCAGGCAGGAATCACGCAGCTTAGCAGGCAATAATCATGGAGCTGAGCAGACTGTAATGAAGTGGCTAAGCAGACTCTAATCACGTCACTCAGCCGGCTCCTAACCCGGTCTTGAGCAGGCACTAATCACGCAGCTGAGCAGGGACTAATCACACAGCTGATCAGGCACGAGTCAGGCAGCTGAGCAGGGATTAAGCATGCAGCTGAGCAAGCGCTAATCCCTTGATTCAGCAGACCCTGATCACGTGACTGAGCAGGCCCTGATCACGTGGCTGAGCATGCACTGATCACGTGACTGAGCATGCACTGATCACGTGACTGAGAGGCACTGATCACGTGACTGAGAGGCACTGATCACGTGACTGAGGGGCGCTGATCACGTGACTGAGAGGCGCTGATCACGTGGCTATCATGCACTGATCACGTGCTTCAGGAGGCAATAATCAAAGAGCTGAGCAGGCACTAATCACTTGGCTAAGAGGGCACTAATCACGGAGAGGAGCAGGAAATCGTCAAGGAGCTGAGCAAACTGTAATGAAGTGGTTAAGCAGACTCTAAACACGTGACGCAGCAGGCTCTACACCCGTGACTGAGCAGACACAATTTGGGCAGCTCAGCAGACACCAATGGTGCAGCTCAGCAGACACAAATGGTGCAGCTCAGCAGACACCAATCATGCAGCTCAGCAGGCAATACTCATGGAGCTGAGCAGGCAGGAATCACTCAGCTCAGCAGGCAAAGATCAAGGAGCTGAGCAGACTGCCATTAAGTGGCTAAGCAGACTCTAAACACGTGACTCAGCAGGCTTGACACCCGTGACTGAGCACACACGAATCTTGCAGCCCAGCAGACAATACTCCTGGAGCTGAGCAGGCAGGAATCACGCAGCTCAGCAGACAGTAATCAAGGAGCTGAGCAGGCACGAATCACGCAGCTCAGCAGGCAATAATCCTGGAGCTGAGCAATCAGGAATCACGCAGCTCAGCAGGCAATAATCAAGAAGCAGAGCAGGCAGGAATCAGGCAGCTCAGCAGCCAATAAGCAAGAAGCTAGCAGTCAGGAATCGCGCAGCTCAGCAGGCAATACTCACGGACCTGAGCAGGCAGGAATCACGCAACTTAGCAGGCAATAATAATTGGAGCTGAAGGCTGTAATGAACTGGATAAGCAGACTCTAATCACGTGATTCAGCCGGCTCCTCTCTGGGGACTGAGCAGGCACTTATTATGCAGCTCAGCAAGCAAAAATCATGGAGCTGAGCAAGCAGGAATCACGCAGCTCAGCAGGCAATAATCATGGAGCTGAGCAAACAGGAATCACGCAGCTCAGCATGCAATAATCAAGAAGCTGAGCAGGCAGGAATCACGCAGCTCAGCAGGCAATAAATATGGAGCTGAGCAAGCAGGAATCACGCAGCTCAGCAGGCAATAATCAAGAAGCTGAGCAGGCAGGAATCACGCAGCTTAGCAGGCAATAATCATGGAGCTGAGCAGACTGTAATGAAGTGGCTAAGCAGACTCTAATCACGTCACTCAGCCGGCTCCTAACCCGGTCTTGAGCAGGCACTAATCACGCAGCTGAGCAGGGACTAATCACACAGCTGATCAGGCACGAGTCAGGCAGCTGAGCAGGGATTAAGCATGCAGCTGAGCAAGCGCTAATCCCTTGATTCAGCAGACCCTGATCACGTGACTGAGCAGGCCCTGATCACGTGGCTGAGCATGCACTGATCACGTGACTGAGCATGCACTGATCACGTGACTGAGAGGCACTGATCACGTGACTGAGAGGCACTGATCACGTGACTGAGCATGTACTGATCACGTGACTGAGAGGCACTGATCACGTGACTGAGAGGCGCTGATCACGTGGCTATCATGCACTGATCACGTGCTTCAGGAGGCAATAATCAAAGAGCTGAGCAGGCACTAATCACTTGGCTAAGAGGGCACTAATCACGGAGAGGAGCAGGAAATCGTCAAGGAGCTGAGCAAACTGTAATGAAGTGGTTAAGCAGACTCTAAACACGTGACGCAGCAGGCTCTACACCCGTGACTGAGCAGACACAATTTGGGCAGCTCAGCAGACACCAATGGTGCAGCTCAGCAGACACAAATGGTGCAGCTCAGCAGACACCAATCATGCAGCTCAGCAGGCAATACTCATGGAGCTGAGCAGGCAGGAATCACTCAGCTCAGCAGGCAAAGATCAAGGAGCTGAGCAGACTGCCATTAAGTGGCTAAGCAGACTCTAAACACGTGACTCAGCAGGCTTGACACCCGTGACTGAGCACACACGAATCTTGCAGCCCAGCAGACAATACTCCTGGAGCTGAGCAAGCAGGAATCACGCAGCTCAGCAGGCAATAATCAAGAAGCAGAGCAGGCAGGAATCAGGCAGCTCAGCAGCCAATAAGCAAGAAGCTAGCAGTCAGGAATCGCGCAGCTCAGCAGGCAATAATCATGGAGCTGAGCTGGCAGGAATCACGCAACTCAGCAGGCAATACTCACGGACCTGAGCAGGCAGGAATCACGCAACTTAGCAGGCAATAATAATTGGAGCTGAAGGCTGTAATGAACTGGATAAGCAGACTCTAATCACGTAATTCAGCGGGCTCCTCTCTGGGGACTGAGCAGGCACTTATTATGCAGCTCAGCAAGCAAAAATCATGGAGCTGAGCAAGCAGGAATCACGCAGCTCAGCAGGCAATAATCATGGAGCTGAGCAAACAGGAATCACGCAGCTCAGCAGGCAATAATCAAGAAGCTGAGCAGGCAGGAATCACGCAGCTCAGCAGGCAATAATCATGGAGCTGAGCAGACTGTAATGAAGTGGCTAAGCAGACTCTAATCACGTCACTCAGCCGGCTCCTAACCCGGTCTTGAGCAGGCACTAATCACGCAGCTGAGCAGGGACTAATCACACAGCTGATCAGGCACGAGTCAGGCAGCTGAGCAGGGATTAAGCATGCAGCTGAGCAAGCGCTAATCCCTTGATTCAGCAGACCCTGATCACGTGACTGAGCAGGCCCTGATCACGTGGCTGAGCATGCACTGATCACGTGACTGAGCATGCACTGATCACGTGACTGAGAGGCACTGATCACGTGACTGAGCATGCACTGATCACGTGACTGAGAGGCACTGATCACGTGACTGAGGGGCGCTGATCACGTGACTGAGAGGCGCTGATCACGTGGCTATCATGCACTGATCACGTGCTTCAGGAGGCAATAATCAAAGAGCTGAGCAGGCACTAATCACTTGGCTAAGAGGGCACTAATCACGGAGAGGAGCAGGAAATCGTCAAGGAGCTGAGCAAACTGTAATGAAGTGGTTAAGCAGACTCTAAACACGTGACGCAGCAGGCTCTACACCCGTGACTGAGCAGACACAATTTGGGCAGCTCAGCAGACACCAATGGTGCAGCTCAGCAGACACAAATGGTGCAGCTCAGCAGACACCAATCATGCAGCTCAGCAGGCAATACTCATGGAGCTGAGCAGGCAGGAATCACTCAGCTCAGCAGGCAAAGATCAAGGAGCTGAGCAGACTGCCATTAAGTGGCTAAGCAGACTCTAAACACGTGACTCAGCAGGCTTGACACCCGTGACTGAGCACACACGAATCTTGCAGCCCAGCAGACAATACTCCTGGAGCTGAGCAGGCAGGAATCACGCAGCTCAGCAGACAGTAATCAAGGAGCTGAGCAGGCACGAATCACGCAGCTCAGCAGGCAATAATCCTGGAGCTGAGCAAGCAGGAATCACGCAGCTCAGCAGGCAATAATCAAGAAGCAGAGCAGGCAGGAATCAGGCAGCTCAGCAGCCAATAAGCAAGAAGCTAGCAGTCAGGAATCGCGCAGCTCAGCAGGCAATAATCATGGAGCTGAGCTGGCAGGAATCACGCAACTTAGCAGGCAATAATAATTGGAGCTGAAGGCTGTAATGAACTGGATAAGCAGACTCTAATCACGTGATTCAGCCGGCTCCTCTCTGGGGACTGAGCAGGCACTTATTATGCAGCTCAGCAAGCAAAAATCATGGAGCTGAGCAAGCAGGAATCACGCAGCTCAGCAGGCAATAATCATGGAGCTGAGCAAACAGGAATCACGCAGCTCAGCATGCAATAATCAAGAAGCTGAGCAGGCAGGAATCACGCAGCTCAGCAGGCAATAAATATGGAGCTGAGCAAGCAGGAATCACGCAGCTCAGCAGGCAATAATCAAGAAGCTGAGCAGGCAGGAATCACGCAGCTTAGCAGGCAATAATCATGGAGCTGAGCAGACTGTAATGAAGTGGCTAAGCAGACTCTAATCACGTCACTCAGCCGGCTCCTAACCCGGTCTTGAGCAGGCACTAATCACGCAGCTGAGCAGGGACTAATCACACAGCTGATCAGGCACGAGTCAGGCAGCTGAGCAGGGATTAAGCATGCAGCTGAGCAAGCGCTAATCCCTTGATTCAGCAGACCCTGATCACGTGACTGAGCAGGCCCTGATCACGTGGCTGAGCATGCACTGATCACGTGACTGAGCATGCACTGATCACGTGACTGAGAGGCACTGATCACGTGACTGAGAGGCACTGATCACGTGACTGAGCATGCACTGATCACGTGACTGAGAGGCACTGATCACGTGACTGAGAGGCGCTGATCACGTGACTGAGGGGCGCTGATCACGTGACTGAGAGGCGCTGATCACGTGGCTATCATGCACTGATCACGTGCTTCAGGAGGCAATAATCAAAGAGCTGAGCAGGCACTAATCACTTGGCTAAGAGGGCACTAATCACGGAGAGGAGCAGGAAATCGTCAAGGAGCTGAGCAAACTGTAATGAAGTGGTTAAGCAGACTCTAAACACGTGACGCAGCAGGCTCTACACCCGTGACTGAGCAGACACAATTTGGGCAGCTCAGCAGACACCAATGGTGCAGCTCAGCAGACACAAATGGTGCAGCTCAGCAGACACCAATCATGCAGCTCAGCAGGCAATACTCATGGAGCTGAGCAGGCAGGAATCACTCAGCTCAGCAGGCAAAGATCAAGGAGCTGAGCAGGCACGAATCTCGCAGCTCAGCTGGCAAAAATCAAGGAGCTGAGCAGACTGCCATTAAGTGGCTAAGCAGACTCTAAACACGTGACTCAGCAGGCTTGACACCCGTGACTGAGCACACAAGAATCTTGCAGCCCAGCAGACAATACTCCTGGAGCTGAGCAGGCAGGAATCACGCAGCTCAGCAGACAGTAATCAAGGAGCTGAGCAGGCACGAATCACGCAGCTCAGCAGGCAATAATCCTGGAGCTGAGCAAGCAGGAATCACGCAGCTCAGCAGGCAATAATCAAGAAGCAGAGCAGGCAGGAATCAGGCAGCTCAGCAGCCAATAAGCAAGAAGCTAGCAGTCAGGAATCGCGCAGCTCAGCAGGCAATAATCATGGAGCTGAGCTGGCAGGAATCACGCAACTCAGCAGGCAATACTCACGGACCTGAGCAGGCAGGAATCACGCAACTTAGCAGGCAATAATAATTGGAGCTGAAGGCTGTAATGAACTGGATAAGCAGACTCTAATCACGTGATTCAGCCGGCTCCTCTCTGGGGACTGAGCAGGCACTTATTATGCAGCTCAGCAAGCAAAAATCATGGAGCTGAGCAAGCAGGAATCACGCAGCTCAGCAGGCAATAATCATGGAGCTGAGCAAACAGGAATCACGCAGCTCAGCAGGCAATAATCAAGAAGCTGAGCAGGCAGGAATCACGCAGCTCAGCAGGCAATAATCATGGAGCTGAGCAGACTGTAATGAAGTGGCTAAGCAGACTCTAATCACGTCACTCAGCCGGCTCCTAACCCGGTCTTGAGCAGGCACTAATCACGCAGCTGAGCAGGGACTAATCACACAGCTGATCAGGCACGAGTCAGGCAGCTGAGCAGGGACTAAGCATGCAGCTGAGCAAGCGCTAATCCCTTGATTCAGCAGACCCTGATCACGTGACTGAGCAGGCCCTGATCACGTGGCTGAGCATGCACTGATCACGTGACTGAGCATGCACTGATCACGTGACTGAGAGGCACTGATCACGTGACTGAGAGGCACTGATCACGTGACTGAGCATGCACTGATCACGTGACTGAGAGGCACTGATCACGTGACTGAGAGGCGCTGATCACGTGACAGAGGGGCGCTGATCACGTGACTGAGAGGCGCTGATCACGTGGCTATCATGCACTGATCACGTGCTTCAGGAGGCAATAATCAAAGAGCTGAGCAGGCACTAATCACTTGGCTAAGAGGGCACTAATCACGGAGAGGAGCAGGAAATCGTCAAGGAGCTGAGCAAACTGTAATGAAGTGGTTAAGCAGACTCTAAACACGTGACGCAGCAGGCTCTACACCCGTGACTGAGCAGACACAATTTGGGCAGCTCAGCAGACACCAATGGTGCAGCTCAGCAGACACAAATGGTGCAGCTCAGCAGACACCAATCATGCAGCTCAGCAGGCAATACTCATGGAGCTGAGCAGGCAGGAATCACTCAGCTCAGCAGGCAAAGATCAAGGAGCTGAGCAGACTGCCATTAAGTGGCTAAGCAGACTCTAAACACGTGACTCAGCAGGCTTGACACCCGTGACTGAGCACACACGAATCTTGCAGCCCAGCAGACAATACTCCTGGAGCTGAGCAGGCAGGAATCACGCAGCTCAGCAGACAGTAATCAAGGAGCTGAGCAGGCACGAATCACGCAGCTCAGCAGGCAATAATCCTGGAGCTGAGCAAGCAGGAATCACGCAGCTCAGCAGGCAATAATCAAGAAGCAGAGCAGGCAGGAATCAGGCAGCTCAGCAGCCAATAAGCAAGCAGCTAGCAGTCAGGAATCGCGCAGCTCAGCAGGCAATAATCATGGAGCTGAGCTGGCAGGAATCACGCAACTCAGCAGGCAATACTCACGGACCTGAGCAGGCAGGAATCACGCAACTTAGCAGGCAATAATAATTGGAGCTGAAGGCTGTAATGAACTGGATAAGCAGACTCAAATCACGTGATTCAGCCGGCTCCTCTCTGGGGACTGAGCAGGCACTTATTATGCAGCTCAGCAAGCAAAAATCATGGAGCTGAGCAAGCAGGAATCACGCAGCTCAGCAGGCAATAATCATGGAGCTGAGCAAACAGGAATCACGCAGCTCAGCATGCAATAATCAAGAAGCTGAGCAGGCAGGAATCACGCAGCTCAGCAGGCAATAAATATGGAGCTGAGCAAGCAGGAATCACGCAGCTCAGCAGGCAATAATCAAGAAGCTGAGCAGGCAGGAATCACGCAGCTTAGCAGGCAATAATCATGGAGCTGAGCAGACTGTAATGAAGTAGCTAAGCAGACTCTAATCACGTCACTCAGCCGGCTCCTAACCCGGTCTTGAGCAGGCACTAATCACGCAGCTGAGCAGGGACTAATCACACAGCTGATCAGGCACGAGTCAGGCAGCTGAGCAGGGATTAAGCATGCAGCTGAGCAAGCGCTAATCCCTTGATTCAGCAGACCCTGATCACGTGACTGAGCAGGCCCTGATCACGTGGCTGAGCATGCACTGATCACGTGACTGAGCATGCACTGATCACGTGACTGAGAGGCTCTGATCACGTGACTGAGAGGCACTGATCACGTGACTGAGCATGCACTGATCACGTGACTGAGAGGCACTGATCACGTGACTGAGAGGCGCTGATCACGTGACTGAGGGGCGCTGATCACGTGACTGAGAGGCGCTGATCACGTGGCTATCATGCACTGATCACGTGCTTCAGGAGGCAATAATCAAAGAGCTGAGCAGGCACTAATCACTTGGCTAAGAGGGCACTAATCACGGAGAGGAGCAGGAAATCGTCAAGGAGCTGAGCAAACTGTAATGAAGTGGTTAAGCAGACTCTAAACACGTGACGCAGCAGGCTCTACACCCGTGACTGAGCAGACACAATTTGGGCAGCTCAGCAGACACCAATGGTGCAGCTCAGCAGACACAAATGGTGCAGCTCAGCAGACACCAATCATGCAGCTCAGCAGGCAATACTCATGGAGCTGAGCAGGCAGGAATCACTCAGCTCAGCAGGCAAAGATCAAGGAGCTGAGCAGACTGCCATTAAGTGGCTAAGCAGACTCTAAACACGTGACTCAGCAGGCTTGACACCCGTGACTGAGCACACACGAATCTTGCAGCCCAGCAGACAATACTCCTGGAGCTGAGCAGGCAGGAATCACGCAGCTCAGCAGACAGTAATCAAGGAGCTGAGCAGGCACGAATCACGCAGCTCAGCAGGCAATAATCCTGGAGCTGAGCAAGCAGGAATCACGCAGCTCAGCAGGCAATAATCAAGAAGCAGAGCAGGCAGGAATCAGGCAGCTCAGCAGCCAATAAGCAAGAAGCTAGCAGTCAGGAATCGCGCAGCTCAGCAGGCAATAATCATGGAGCTGAGCTGGCAGGAATCACGCAACTCAGCAGGCAATACTCACGGACCTGAGCAGGCAGGAATCACGCAACTTAGCAGGCAATAATAATTGGAGCTGAAGGCTGTAATGAACTGGATAAGCAGACTCTAATCACGTAATTCAGCCGGCTCCTCTCTGGGGACTGAGCAGGCACTTATTATGCAGCTCAGCAAGCAAAAATCATGGAGCTGAGCAAGCAGGAATCACGCAGCTCAGCAGGCAATAATCATGGAGCTGAGCAAACAGGAATCACGCAGCTCAGCAGGCAATAATCAAGAAGCTGAGCAGGCAGGAATCACGCAGCTCAGCAGGCAATAATCATGGAGCTGAGCAGACTGTAATGAAGTGGCTAAGCAGACTCTAATCACGTCACTCAGCCGGCTCCTAACCCGGTCTTGAGCAGGCACTAATCACGCAGCTGAGCAGGGACTAATCACACAGCTGATCAGGCACGAGTCAGGCAGCTGAGCAGGGATTAAGCATGCAGCTGAGCAAGCGCTAATCCCTTGATTCAGCAGACCCTGATCACGTGACTGAGCAGGCCCTGATCACGTGGCTGAGCATGCACTGATCACGTGACTGAGCATGCACTGATCACGTGACTGAGAGGCACTGATCACGTGACTGAGAGGCACTGATCACGTGCCTGAGCATGCACTGATCACGTGACTGAGAGGCACTGATCACGTGACTGAGGGGCGCTGATCACGTGACTGAGAGGCGCTGATCACGTGGCTATCATGCACTGATCACGTGCTTCAGGAGGCAATAATCAAAGAGCTGAGCAGGCACTAATCACTTGGCTAAGAGGGCACTAATCACGGAGAGGAGCAGGAAATCGTCAAGGAGCTGAGCAAACTGTAATGAAGTGGTTAAGCAGACTCTAAACACGTGACGCAGCAGGCTCTACACCCGTGACTGAGCAGACACAATTTGGGCAGCTCAGCAGACACCAATGGTGCAGCTCAGCAGACACAAATGGTGCAGCTCAGCAGACACCAATCATGCAGCTCAGCAGGCAATACTCAGGGAGCTGAGCAGGCAGGAATCACTCAGCTCAGCAGGCAAAGATCAAGGAGCTGAGCAGACTGCCATTAAGTGGCTAAGCAGACTCTAAACACGTGACTCAGCAGGCTTGACACCCGTGACTGAGCACACACGAATCTTGCAGCCCAGCAGACAATACTCCTGGAGCTGAGCAGGCAGGAATCACGCAGCTCAGCAGACAGTAATCAAGGAGCTGAGCAGGCACGAATCACGCAGCTCAGCAGGCAATAATCCTGGAGCTGAGCAATCAGGAATCACGCAGCTCAGCAGGCAATAATCAAGAAGCAGAGCAGGCAGGAATCAGGCAGCTCAGCAGCCAATAAGCAAGAAGCTAGCAGTCAGGAATCGCGCAGCTCAGCAGGCAATAATCATGGAGCTGAGCTGGCAGGAATCACGCAACTCAGCAGGCAATACTCACGGACCTGAGCAGGCAGGAATCACGCAACTTAGCAGGCAACAATAATTGGAGCTGAAGGCTGTAATGAACTGGATAAGCAGACTCTAATCACGTGATTCAGCCGGCTCCTCTCTGGGGACTGAGCAGGCACTTATTATGCAGCTCAGCTAGCAAAAATCATGGAGCTGAGCAAGCAGGAATCACGCAGCTCAGCAGGCAATAATCATGGAGCTGAGCAAACAGGAATCACGCAGCTCAGCATGCAATAATCAAGAAGCTGAGCAGGCAGGAATCACGCAGCTCAGCAGGCAATAAATATGGAGCTGAGCAAGCAGGAATCACGCAGCTCAGCAGGCAATAATCAAGAAGCTGAGCAGGCAGGAATCACGCAGCTCAGCAGGCAATAATCAAGAAGCTGAGCAGCAGAGCAGGCAATAATCATGGAGCTGAGCAGACTGTAATGAAGTGGCTAAGCAGACTCTAATCACGTCACTCAGCCGGCTCCTCACCCGGTCTTGAGCAGGCACTAATCACGCAGCTGAGCAGGGACTAATCACAGAGCTGATCAGGCACGAGTCAGGCAGCTGAGCAGGGATTAAGCATGCAGCTGAGCAAGCGCTAATCCCGTGATTCAGCAGACCCTGATCACGTGACTGAGCAGGCCCTGATCACGTGGCTGAGCATGCACTGATCACGTGACTGAGCGTGCACTGATCACGTGACTGAGAGGCACTGATCACGTGACTGAGAGGCACTGATCACGTGCCTGAGCATGCACTGATCACGTGACTGAGAGGCACTGATCACGTGACTGAGGGGCGCTGATCACGTGACTGAGAGGCGCTGATCACGTGGCTATCATGCACTGATCACGTGCTTCAGGAGGCAATAATCAAAGAGCTGAGCAGGCACTAATCACTTGGCTAAGAGGGCACTAATCACGGAGAGGAGCAGGAAATCGTCAAGGAGCTGAGCAAACTGTAATGAAGTGGTTAAGCAGACTCTAAACACGTGACGCAGCAGGCTCTACACCCGTGACTGAGCAGACACAATTTGGGCAGCTCAGCAGACACCAATGGTGCAGCTCAGCAGACACAAATGGTGCAGCTCAGCAGACACCAATCATGCAGCTCAGGAGGCAATACTCAGGGAGCTGAGCAGGCAGGAATCACTCAGCTCAGCAGGCAAAGATCAAGGAGCTGAGCAGACTGCCATTAAGTGGCTAAGCAGACTCTAAACACGTGACTCAGCAGGCTTGACACCCGTGACTGAGCAGACACGAATCTTGCAGCCCAGCAGACAATACTCCTGGAGCTGAGCAGGCAGGAATCACGCAGCTCAGCAGACAGTAATCAAGGAGCTTAGCAGGCACGAATCACGCAGCTCAGCATGCAATAATCCTGGAGCTGAGCAATCAGGAATCACGAAGCTCAGCAGGCAATAATCAAGAAGCAGAGCAGGCAGGAATCAGGCAGCTCAGCAGCCAATAAGCAAGAAGCTAGCAGTCAGGAATCGCGCAGCTCAGCAGGCAATAATCATGGAGCTGAGCTGGCAGGAATCACGCAACTCAGCAGGCAATACTCACGGACCTGAGCAGGCAGGAATCACGCAACTTAGCAGGCAACAATAATTGGAGCTGAAGGCTGTAATGAACTGGATAAGCAGACTCTAATCACGTGATTCAGCCGGCTCCTCTCTGGGGACTGAGCAGGCACTTATTATGCAGCTCAGCAAGCAAAAATCATGGAGCTGAGCAAGCAGGAATCACGCAGCTCAGCAGGCAATAATCATGGAGCTGAGCAAACAGGAATCACGCAGCTCAGCATGCAATAATCAAGAAGCTGAGCAGGCAGGAATCACGCAGCTCAGCAGGCAATAAATATGGAGCTGAGCAAGCAGGAATCACGCAGCTCAGCAGGCAATAATCAAGAAGCTGAGCAGGCAGGAATCACGCAGCTTAGCAGGCAATAATCATGGAGCTGAGCAGACTGTAATGAAGTGGCTAAGCAGACTCTAATCACGTCACTCAGCCGGCTCCTCACCCGGTCTTGAGCAGGCACTAATCACGCAGCTGAGCAGGGACTAATCACACAGCTGATCAGGCACGAGTCAGGCAGCTGAGCAGGGATTAAGCATGCAGCTGAGCAAGCGCTAATCCCTTGATTCAGCAGACCCTGATCACGTGACTGAGCAGGCCCTCATCACGTGGCTGAGCATGCACTGATCACGTGACTGAGCATGCACTGATCACGTGACTGAGAGGCACTGATTACGTGACTGAGAGGCACTGATCACGTGACTGAGCATGCACTGATCACGTGACTGAGAGGCACTGATCACGTGACTGAGAGGCACTGATCACGTGACAGAGGGGCGCTGATCACGTGACTGAGAGGCGCTGATCACGTGGCTATCATGCACTGATCACGTGCTTCAGGAGGCAATAATCAAAGAGCTGAGCAGGCACTAATCACTTGGCTAAGAGGGCACTAATCACGGAGAGGAGCAGGAAATCGTCAAGGAGCTGAGCAAACTGTAATGAAGTGGTTAAGCAGACTCTAAACACGTGACGCAGCAGGCTCTACACCCGTGACTGAGCAGACACAATTTGGGCAGCTCAGCAGACACCAATGGTGCAGCTCAGCAGACACAAATGGTGCAGCTCAGCAGACACCAATCATGCAGCTCAGGAGGCAATACTCATGGAGCTGAGCAGGCAGGAATCACTCAGCTCAGCAGGCAAAGATCAAGGAGCTGAGCAGACTGCCATTAAGTGGCTAAGCAGACTCTAAACACGTGACTCAGCAGGCTTGACACCCGTGACTGAGCACACACGAATCTTGCAGCCCAGCAGACAATACTCCTGGAGCTGAGCAGGCAGGAATCACGCAGCTCAGCAGACAGTAATCAAGGAGCTGAGCAGGCACGAATCACGCAGCTCAGCAGGCAATAATCCTGGAGCTGAGCAAGCAGGAATCACGCAGCTCAGCAGGCAATAATCAAGAAGCAGAGCAGGCAGGAATCAGGCAGCTCAGCAGCCAATAAGCAAGAAGCTAGCAGTCAGGAATCGCGCAGCTCAGCAGGCAATAATCATGGAGCTGAGCTGGCAGGAATCACGCAACTCAGCAGGCAATACTCACGGACCTGAGCAGGCAGGAATCACGCAACTTAGCAGGCAATAATAATTGGAGATGAAGGCTGTAATGAACTGGATAAG
Source organism: Bos javanicus (assembly GCF_032452875.1). Lineage (NCBI taxonomy): Eukaryota > Metazoa > Chordata > Mammalia > Artiodactyla > Bovidae > Bos > Bos javanicus. The sequence goes on from NW_026894212.1 coordinate 87,958, forward strand.
CAGACTCTAATCACGTGATTCAGCAGGCTCCTCTCTGGGGACTGAGCAGGCACTTATTATGCAGCTCAGCAAGCAAAAATCATGGAGCTGAGCAAGCAGGAATCACGCAGCTCAGCAGGCAATAATCATGGAGCTGAGCAAACAGGAATCACGCAGCTCAGCATGCAATAATCAAGAAGCTGAGCAGGCAGGAATCACGCAGCTCAGCAGGCAATAAATATGGAGCTGAGCAAGCAGGAATCACGCAGCTCAGCAGGCAATAATCAAGAAGCTGAGCAGGCAGGAATCACGCAGCTTAGCAGGCAATAATCATGGAGCTGAGCAGACTGTAATGAAGTGGCTAAGCAGACTCTAATCACGTCACTCAGCCGGCTCCTAACCCGGTCTTGAGCAGGCACTAATCACGCAGCTGAGCAGGGACTAATCACACAGCTGATCAGGCACGAGTCAGGCAGCTGAGCAGGGATTAAGCATGCAGCTGAGCAAGCGCTAATCCCTTGATTCAGCAGACCCTGATCACGTGACTGAGCAGGCCCTGATCACTTGGCTGAGCATGCACTGATCACGTGACTGAGCATGCACTGATCACGTGACTGAGAGGCACTGATCACGTGACTGAGAGGCACTGATCACGTGCCTGAGCATGCACTGATCACGTGACTGAGAGGCACTGATCACGTGACTGAGAGGCGCTGATCACGTGACTGAGGGCGCTGATCACGTGACTGAGAGGCGCTGATCACGTGGCTATCATGCACTGATCACGTGCTTCAGGAGGCAATAATCAAAGAGCTGAGCAGGCACTAATCACTTGGCTAAGAGGGCACTAATCACGGAGAGGAGCAGGAAATCGTCAAGGAGCTGAGCAAACTGTAATGAAGTGGTTAAGCAGACTCTAAACACGTGACGCAGCAGGCTCTACACCCGTGACTGAGCAGACACAATTTGGGCAGCTCAGCAGACACCAATGGTGCAGCTCAGCAGACACAAATGGTGCAGCTCAGCAGACACCAATCATGCAGCTCAGCAGGCAATACTCATGGAGCTGAGCAGGCAGGAATCACTCAGCTCAGCAGGCAAAGATCAAGGAGCTGAGCAGGCACGAATCTCGCAGCTCAGCTGGCAAAAATCAAGGAGCTGAGCAGACTGCCATTAAGTGGCTAATCAGACTCTAAACACGTGACTCAGCAGGCTTGACACCCGTGACTGAGCACACACGAATCTTGCAGCCCAGCAGACAATACTCCTGGAGCTGAGCAGGCAGGAATCACGCAGCTCAGCAGACAGTAATCAACGAGCTGAGCAGGCCCGAATCACGCAGCTCAGCAGGCTATAATCCTGGAGCTGAGCAAGCAGGAATCACGCAGCTCAGCAGGCAATAATCAAGAAGCAGAGCAGGCAGGAATCAGGCAGCTCAGCAGCCAATAAGCAAGAAGCTAGCAGTCAGGAATCGCGCAGCTCAGCAGGCAATAATCATGGAGCTGAGCTGGCAGGAATCACGCAACTCAGCAGGCAATGCTCACGGACCTGAGCAGGCAGGAATCACGAAACTTAGCAGGCAATAATAATTGGAGCTGAAGGCTGTAATGAACTGGATAAGCAGACTCTAATCACGTGATTCAGCCGGCTCCTCTCTGGGGACTGAGCAGGCACTTATTATGCAGCTCAGCAAGCAAAAATCATGGAGCTGAGCAAGCAGGAATCACGCAGCTCAGCAGGCAATAATCATGGAGCTGAGCAAACAGGAATCACGCAGCTCAGCATGCAATAATCAAGAAGCTGAGCAGGCAGGAATCACGCAGCTTAGCAGGCAATAATCATGGAGCTGAGCAGACTGTAATGAAGTGGCTAAGCAGACTCTAATCACGTCACTCAGCCGGCTCCTAACCCGGTCTTGAGCAGGCACTAATCACGCAGCTGAGCAGGGACTAATCACACAGTTGATCAGGCACGAGTCTGGCAGCTGAGCAGGGATTAAGCATGCAGCTGAGCAAGCGCTAATCCCTTGATTCAGCAGACCCTGATCACGTGACTGAGCAGGCCCTGATCACGTGGCTGAGCATGCACTGATCACGTGACTGAGCGTGCACTGATCACGTGACTGAGAGGCACTGATCACGTGACTGAGAGGCAGTGATCACGTGCCTGAGCATGCACTGATCACGTGACTGAGAGGCACTGATCACGTGACTGAGAGGCACTGATCACGTGACTGAGCAGGCACTGATCACGTGACTGAGCATGCACTGATCACGTGACTGAGAGGCACTGATCACGTGACTGAGAGGCGCTGTCCACGTGACTGAGGGGCGCTGATCACGTGACTGAGAGGCGCTGATCACGTGGCTATCATGCACTGATCACGTGCTTCAGGAGGCAATAATCAAAGAGCTGAGCAGGCACTAATCACTTGGCTAAGAGGGCACTAATCACGGAGAGGAGCAGAAAATCGTCAAGGAGCTGAGCAAACTGTAATGAAGTGGTTAAGCAGACTCTAAACACGTGACGCAGCAGGCTCTACACCCGTGACTGAGCAGACACAATTTGGGCAGCTCAGCAGACACCAATGGTGCAGCTCAGCAGACACCAATCATGCAGCTCAGCAGGCAATACTCATGGAGCTCAGCAGGCAATACTCATGGAGCTGAGCAGGCAGGAATCACACAGCTCAGCAGGCAAAGATCAAGGAGCTGAGCAGGCACGAATCTCGCAGCTCAGCTGGCAAAAATCAAGAAGCTGAGCAGACTGCCATTAAGTGGCTAAGCAGACTCTAAACACGTGACTCAGCAGGCTTGACACCCGTGACTGAGCACACACGAATCTTGCAGCCCAGCAGACAATACTCCTGGAGCTGAGCAGGCACGAATCACGCAGCTCAGCAGGCAATAATCCTGGAGCTGAGCAATCAGGAATCACGAAGCTCAGCAGGCAATAATCAAGAAGCAGAGCAGGCAGGAATCAGGCAGCTCAGCAGCCAATAAGCAAGAAGCTAGCAGTCAGGAATCGCGCAGCTCAGCAGGCAATAATCATGGAGCTGAGCTGGCAGGAATCACGCAACTCAGCAGGCAATACTCACGGACCTGAGCAGGCAGGAATCACGCAACTTAGCAGGCAATAATAATTGGAGCTGAAGGCTGTAATGAACTGGATAAGCAGACTCTAATCACGTGATTCAGCAGGCTCCTCTCTGGGGACTGAGCAGGCACTTATTATGCAGCTCAGCAAGCAAAAATCATGGAGCTGAGCAAGCAGGAATCACGCAGCTCAGCAGGCAATAATCATGGAGCTGAGCAAACAGGAATCACGCAGCTCAGCATGCAATAATCAGGAAGCTGAGCAGGCAGGAATCACGTTGCTCAGCAGGCAATAAATATGGAGCTGAGCAAGCAGGAATCACGCAGCTCAGCAGGCAATAATCAAGAAGCTGAGCAGGCAGGAATCACGCAGCTTAGCAGGCAATAATCATGGAGCTGAGCAGACTGTAATGAAGTGGCTAAGCAGACTCTAATCACGTCACTCAGCCGGCTCCTAACCCGGTCTTGAGCAGGCACTAATCACGCAGCTGAGCAGGGACTAATCACACAGCTGATCAGGCACGAGTCAGGCAGCTGAGCAGGGATTAAGCATGCAGCTGAGCAAGCGCTAATCCCTTGATTCAGCAGACACTAATCACGTGACTTAACAGGCCCTGATCACGTGGCTGAGCATGCACTGATCCCGTGACTGAGCATGCACTGATCACGTGACTGAGAGGCACTGATCACGTGACTGAGAGGCGCTGATCACGTGACTGAGGGCGCTGATCACGTGACTGAGAGGCGCTGATCACGTGGCTATCATGCACTGATCACGTGCTTCAGGAGGCAATAATCAAAGAGCTGAGCAGGCACTAATCACTTGGCTAAGAGGGCACTAATCACGGAGAGGAGCAGAAAATCGTCAAGGAGCTGAGCAAACTGTAATGAAGTGGTTAAGCAGACTCTAAACACGTGACGCAGCAGGCTCCACACCCGTGACTGAGCAGACACAATTTGGGCAGCTCAGCAGACACCAATGGTGCAGCTCAGCAGACACCAATCATGCAGCTCAGCAGGCAATACTCATGGAGCTCAGCAGGCAATACTCATGGAGCTGAGCAGGCAGGAATCACACAGCTCAGCAGGCAAAGATCAAGGAGCTGAGCAGGCACGAATCTCGCAGCTCAGCTGGCAAAAATCAAGAAGCTGAGCAGACTGCCATTAAGTGGCTAAGCAGACTCTAAACACGTGACTCAGCAGGCTTGACACCCGTGACTGAGCACACACGAATCTTGCAGCCCAGCAGACAATACTCCTGGAGCTGAGCAGGCACGAATCACGCAGCTCAGAAGGCAATAATCCTGGAGCTGAGCAATCAGGAATCACGAAGCTCAGCAGGCAATAATCAAGAAGCAGAGCAGGCAGGAATCAGGCAGCTCAGCAGCCAATAAGCAAGAAGCTAGCAGTCAGGAATCGCGCAGCTCAGCAGGCAATAATCATGGAGCTGAGCTGGCAGGAATCACGCAACTCAGCAGGCAATACTCACGGACCTGAGCAGGCAGGAATCACGCAACTTAGCAGGCAATAATAATTGGAGCTGAAGGCTGTAATGAACTGGATAAGCAGACTCTAATCACGTGATTCAGCAGGCTCCTCTCTGGGGACTGAGCAGGCACTTATTATGCAGCTCAGCAAGCAAAAATCATGGAGCTGAGCAAGCAGGAATCACGCAGCTCAGCAGGCAATAATCATGGAGCTGAGCAAACAGGAATCACGCAGCTCAGCATGCAATAATCAAGAAGCTGAGCAGGCAGGAATCACGCAGCTCAGCAGGCAATAAATATGGAGCTGAGCAAGCAGGAATCACGCAGCTCAGCAGGCAATAATCAAGAAGCTGAGCAGGCAGGAATCACGCAGCTTAGCAGGCAATAATCATGGAGCTGAGCAGACTGTAATGAAGTGGCTAAGCAGACTCTAATCACGTCACTCAGCCGGCTCCTAACCCGGTCTTGAGCAGGCACTAATCACGCAGCTGAGCAGGGACTAATCACACAGCTGATCAGGCACGAGTCAGGCAGCTGAGCAGGGATTAAGCATGCAGCTGAGCAAGCGCTAATCCCTTGATTCAGCAGACCCTGATCACGTGACTGAGCAGGCCCTGATCACGTGGCTGAGCATGCACTGATCACGTGACTGAGCATGCACTGATCACGTGACTGAGAGGCACTGATCACGTGACTGAGAGGCTCTGATCACGTGACTGAGCATGCACTGATCACGTGACTGAGAGGCACTGATCACGTGACTGAGAGGCGCTGATCACGTGACTGAGGGGCGCTGATCACGTGACTGAGAGGCGCTGATCACGTGGCTATCATGCACTGATCACGTGCTTCAGGAGGCAATAATCAAAGAGCTGAGCAGGCACTAATCACTTGGCTAAGAGGGCACTAATCACGGAGAGGAGCAGGAAATCGTCAAGGAGCTGAGCAAACTGTAATGAAGTGGTTATGCAGACTCTAAACACGTGACGCAGCAGGCTCTACACCCGTGACTGAGCAGACACAATTTGGGCAGCTCAGCAGACACCAATGGTGCAGCTCAGCAGACACAAATGGTGCAGCTCAGCAGACACCAATCATGCAGCTCAGCAGGCAATACTCATGGAGCTGAGCAGGCAGGAATCACTCAGCTCAGCAGGCAAAGATCAAGGAGCTGAGCAGGCACGAATCTCGCAGCTCAGCTGGCAAAAATCAAGGAGCTGAGCAGACTGCCATTAAGTGGCTAAGCAGACTCTAAACACGTGACTCAGCAGGCTTGACACCCGTGACTGAGCACACACGAATCTTGCAGCCCAGCAGACAATACTCCTGGAGCTGAGCAGGCAGGAATCACGCAGCTCAGCAGACAGTAATCAAGGAGCTGAGCAGGCACGAATCACGCAGCTCAGCAGGCTATAATCCTGGAGCTGAGCAAGCAGGAATCACGCAGCTCAGCAGGCAATAATCAAGAAGCAGAGCAGGCAGGAATCAGGCAGCTCAGCAGCCAATAAGCAAGAAGCTAGCAGTCAGAAATCGCGCAGCTCAGCAGGCAATAATCATGGAGCTGAGCTGGCAGGAATCACGCAACTCAGCAGGCAATACTCACGGACCTGAGCAGGCAGGAATCACGAAACTTAGCAGGCAATAATAATTGGAGCTGAAGGCTGTAATGAACTGGATAAGCAGACTCTAATCACGTGATTCAGCCGGATCCTCTCTGGGGACTGAGCAGGCACTTATTATGCAGCTCAACAAGCAAAAATCATGGAGCTGAGCAAGCAGGAATCACGCAGCTCAGCAGGCAATAATCATGGAGCTGAGCAAACAGGAATCACGCAGCTCAGCATGCAATAATCAAGAAGCTGAGCAGGCAGGAATCACGCAGCTTAGCAGGCAATAATCATGGAGCTGAGCAGACTGTAATGAAGTGGCTAAGCAGACTCTAATCACGTCACTCAGCCGGCTCCTAACCCGGTCTTGAGCAGGCACTAATCACGCAGCTGAGCAGGGACTAATCACACAGTTGATCAGGCACGAGTCTGGCAGCTGAGCAGGGATTAAGCATGCAGCTGAGCAAGCGCTAATCCCTTGATTCAGCAGACCCTGATCACGTGACTGAGCAGGCCCTGATCACGTGGCTGAGCATGCACTGATCACGTGACTGAGCGTGCACTGATCACGTGACTGAGAGGCACTGATCACGTGACTGAGAGGCACTGATCACGTGCCTGAGCATGCACTGATCACGTGACTGAGAGGCACTGATCACGTGACTGAGAGGCGCTGATCACGTGACTGAGGGCGCTGATCACGTGACTGAGAGGCGCTGATCACGTGGCTATCATGCACTGATCACGTGCTTCAGGAGGCAATAATCAAAGAGCTGAGCAGGCACTAATCACTTGGCTAAGAGGGCACTAATCACGGAGAGGAGCAGGAAATCGTCAAGGAGCTGAGCAAACTGTAATGAAGTGGTTAAGCAGACTCTAAACACGTGGCGCAGCAGGCTCTACACCCGTGACTGAGCAGACACAATTTGGGCAGCTCAGCAGACACCAATGGTGCAGCTTAGCAGACATAAATGGTGCAGCTCAGCAGACACGAATCATGCAGCTCAGGAGGCAATACTCATGGAGCTGAGCAGGCAGGAATCTCTCAGCTCAGCAGGCAAAGATCAAGGAGCTGAGCAGACTGCCATTAAGTGGCTAAGCAGACTCTAAACACGTGACTCAGCAGGCTTGACACCCGTGATTGAGCAGACACGAATCTTGCAGCCCAGCAGACAATACTCCTGGAGCTGAGCAGGCAGGAATCACGCAGCTCAGCAGACAGTAATCAAGGAGCTTAGCAGGCACGAATCACGCAGCTCAGCATGCAATAATCCTGGAGCTGAGCAATCAGGAATCACGAAGCTCAGCAGGCAATAATCAAGAAGCAGAGCAGGCAGGAATCAGGCAGCTCAGCAGCCAATAAGCAAGAAGCTAGCAGTCAGGAATCGCGCAGCTCAGCAGGCAATAATCATGGAGCTGAGCTGGCAGGAATCACGCAACTCAGCAGGCAATACTCACGGACCTGAGCAGGCAGGAATCACGCAACTTAGCAGGCAATAATAATTGGAGCTGAAGGCTGTAATGAACTGGATAAGCAGACTCTAATCACGTGATTCAGCCGGCTCCTCTCTGGGGACTGAGCAGGCACTTATTATGCAGCTCAGCAAGCAAAAATCATGGAGCTGAGCAAGCAGGAATCACGCAGCTCAGCAGGCAATAATCATGGAGCTGAGCAAACAGGAATCACGCAGCTCAGCATGCAATAATCAAGAAGCTGAGCAGGCAGGAATCACGCAGCTCAGCAGGCAATAAATATGGAGCTGAGCAAGCAGGAATCACGCAGCTCAGCAGGCAATAATCCTGGAGCTGAGCAAGCAGGAATCACGCAGCTCAGCAGGCAATAAATATGGAGCTGAGCAAGCACGAATCACGCAGCTCAGCAGGCAATAATCCTGGAGCTGAGCAAGCAGGAATCACGAAGCTCAGCAGGCAATAATCAAGAAGCAGAGCAGGCAGGAATCAGGCAGCTCAGCAGCCAATAAGCAAGAAGCTAGCAGTCAGGAATCACGCAGCTCAGCAGGCAATAATCATGGAGCTGAGCTGGCAGGAATCACGCAACTCAGCAGGCAATACTCACGGACCTGAGCAGGCAGGAATCACGCAACTTAGCAGGCAATAATAATTGGAGCTGAAGGCTGTAATGAACTGGATAAGCAGACTCTAATCACGTGATTCAGCCGGCTCCTCTCTGGGGACTGAGCAGGCACTTATTATGCAGCTCAGCAAGCAAAAATCATGGAGCTGAGCAAGCAGGAATCACGCAGCTCAGCAGGCAATAATCATGGAGCTGAGCAAGCAGGAATCACGCAGCTCAGCATGCAATAATCAAGAAGCTGGGCAGGCAGGAATCACGCAGCTCAGCAGGCAATAAATATGGAGCTGAGCAAGCAGGAATCACGCAGCTCAGCAGGCAATAATCAAGAAGCTGAGCAGGCAGGAATCACGCAGCTTAGCAGGCAATAATCATGGAGCTGAGCAGACTGTAATGAAGTGGCTAAGCAGACTCTAATCACGTCACTCAGCCGGCTCCTAACCCGGTCTTGAGCAGGCACTAATCACGCAGCTGAGCAGGGACTAATCACACAGCTGATCAGGCACGAGTCAGGCAGCTGAGCAGGGATTAAGCATGCAGCTGAGCAAGCGCTAATCCCTTGATTCAACAGACCCTGATCACGTGACTGAGCAGGCCCTGATCACGTGGCTGAGCATGCACTGATCACGTGACTGAGCATGCACTGATCACGTGACTGAGAGGCACTGATCACGTGACTGAGAGGCACTGATCACGTGACTGAGCATGCACTGATCACGTGACTGAGAGGCACTGATCACGTGACTGAGAGGCGCTGATCACGTGACTGAGGGGCGCTGATCACGTGACTGAGAGGCGCTGATCACGTGGCTATCATGCACTGACCACGTGCTTCAGGAGGCAATAATCAAAGAGCTGAGCAGGCACTAATCACTTGGCTAAGAGGGCACTAATCACGGAGAGGAGCAGGAAATCGTCAAGGAGCTGAGCAAACTGTAATGAAGTGGTTAAGCAGACTCTAAACACGTGACGCAGCAGGCTCTACACCCGTGACTGAGCAGACACAATTTGGGCAGCTCAGCAGACACCAATGGTGCAGCTCAGCAGACACAAATGGTGCAGCTCAGCAGACACCAATCATGCAGCTCAGCAGGCAATACTCATGGAGCTCAGCAGGCAGGAATCACTCAGCTCAGCAGGCAAAGATCAAGGAGCTGAGCAGGCACGAATCTCGCAGCTCAGCTGGCAAAATCAAGGAGCTGAGCAGACTGCCATTAAGTGGCTAAACAGACTCTAAACACGTGACTCAGCAGGCTTGACACCCGTGACTGAGCACACACGAATCTTGCAGCCCAGCAGACAATACTCCTGGAGCTGAGCAGGCAGGAATCACGCAGCTCAGCAGGCAATAATCCTGGAGCTGAGCAAGCAGGAATCACGCAGCTCAGCAGGCAATTATCAAGAAGCAGAGCAGGCAGGAATCAGGCAGCTCAGCAGCCAATAAGCAAGAAGCTAGCAGTCAGGATTCGCGCAGCTCAGCAGGCAATAATCATTGAGCTGAGCTGGCAGGAATCACGCAACTCAGCAGGCAATACTCACGGACCTGAGCAGGCAGGAATCACGCAACTTAGCAGGCAATAATAATTGGAGCTGAAGGCTGTAATGAACTGGATAAGCAGACTCTAATCACGTGATTCAGCCGGCTCCTCTCTGGGGACTGAGCAGGCACTTATTATGCAGCTCAGCAAGCAAAAATCATGGAGCTGAGCAAGCAGGAATCACGCAGCTCAGCAGGCAATAATCATGGAGCTGAGCAAACAGGAATCACGCAGCTCAGCAGGCAATAATCAAGAAGCTGAGCAGGCAGGAATCACGCAGCTCAGCAGGCAATAATCATGGAGCTGAGCAGACTGTAATGAAGTGGCTAAGCAGACTCTAATCACGTCACTCAGCCGGCTCCTAACCCGGTCTTGAGCAGGCACTAATCACGCAGCTGAGCAGGGACTAATCACACAGCTGATCAGGCACGAGTCAGGCAGCTGAGCAGGGACTAAGCATGCAGCTGAGCAAGCGCTAATCCCTTGATTCAGCAGACCCTGATCACGTGACTGAGCAGGCCCTGATCACGTGGCTGAGCATGCACTGATCACGTGACTGAGCATGCACTGATCACGTGACTGAGAGGCACTGATCACGTGACTGAGAGGCACTGATCACGTGACTGAGCATGCACTGATCACGTGACTGAGAGGCACTGATCACGTGACTGAGAGGCGCTGATCACGTGACAGAGAGGCGCTGATCACGTGACTGAGAGGCGCTGATCACGTGGCTATCATGCACTGATCACGTGCTTCAGGAGGCAATAATCAAAGAGCTGAGCAGGCACTAATCACTTGGCTAAGAGGGCACTAATCACGGAGAGGAGCAGGAAATCGTCAAGGAGCTGAGCAAACTGTAGTGAAGTGGTTAAGCAGACTCTAAACACGTGACGCAGCAGGCTCTACACCCGTGACTGAGCAGACACAATTTGGGCAGCTCAGCAGACACCAATGGTGCAGCTCAGCAGACACAAATGGTGCAGCTCAGCAGACACCAATCATGCAGCTCAGCAGGCAATACTCATGGAGCTGAGCAGGCAGGAATCACTCAGCTCAGCAGGCAAAGATCAAGGAGCTGAGCAGACTGCCATTAAGTGGCTAAGCAGACTCTAAACACGTGACTCAGCAGGCTTGACACCCGTGACTGAGCACACACGAATCTTGCAGCCCAGCAGACAATACTCCTGGAGCTGAGCAGGCAGGAATCACGCAGCTCAGCAGACGGTAATCAAGGAGCTGAGCAGGCACGAATCACGCAGCTCAGCAGGCAATAATCCTGGAGCAGAGCAAGCAGGAATCACGCAGCTCAGCAGGCAATAATCAAGAAGCAGAGCAGGCAGGAATCAGGCAGCTCAGCAGCCAATAAGCAAGAAGCTAGCAGTCAGGAATCGCGCAGCTCAGCAGGCAATAATCATGGAGCTGAGCTGGCAGGAATCACGCAACTCAGCAGGCAATACTCACGGACCTGAGCAGGCAGGAATCACGCAACTTAGCAGGCAATAATAATTGGAGCTGAAGGCTGTAATGAACTGGATAAGCAGACTCTAATCACGTGATTCAGCCGGCTCCTCTCTGGGGACTGAGCAGGCACTTATTATGCAGCTCAGCAAGCAAAAATCATGGAGCTGAGCAAGCAGGAATCACGCAGCTCAGCAGGCAATAATCATGGAGCTGAGCAAACAGGAATCACGCAGCTCAGCAGGCAATAATCAAGAAGCTGAGCAGGCAGGAATCACGCAGCTCAGCAGGCAATAATCATGGAGCTGAGCAAACAGGAATCACGCAGCTCAGCATGCAATAATCAAGAATCTGAGCAGGCAGGAATCAAGCAGCTCAGCAGGCAATAAATATGGAGCTGAGCAAGCAGGAATCACGCAGCTCAGCAGGCAATAATCAAGAAGCTGAGCAGGCAGGAATCACGCAGCTTAGCAGGCAATAATCATGGAGCTGAGCAGACTGTAATGAAGTGGCTAAGCAGACTCTAATCACGTCACTCAGCCGGCTCCTAACCGGGTCTTGAGCAGGCACTAATCACGCAGCTGAGCAGGGACTAATCACACAGCTGATCAGGCACGAGTCAGGCAGCTGAGCAGGGATTAAGCATGCAGCTGAGCAAGCGCTAATCCCTTGATTCAGCAGACCCTGATCACGTGACTGAGCAGGCCCTGATCACGTGGCTGAGCATGCACTGATCACGTGACTGAGCATGCACTGATCACGTGACTGAGAGGCACTGATCACGTGACTGAGAGGCACTGATCACGTGACTGAGCATGCACTGATCACGTGACTGAGAGGCACTGATCACGTGACTGAGAGGCGCTGATCACGTGACTGAGGGGCGCTGATCACGTGACTGAGAGGCGCTGATCACGTGGCTATCATGCACTGACCACGTGCTTCAGGAGGCAATAATCAAAGAGCTGAGCAGGCACTAATCACTTGGCTAAGAGGGCACTAATCACGGAGAGGAGCAGGAAATCGTCAAGGAGCTGAGCAAACTGTAATGAAGTGGTTAAGCAGACTCTAAACACGTGACGCAGCAGGCTCTACACCCGTGACTGAGCAGACACAATTTGGGCAGCTCAGCAGACACCAATGGTGCAGCTCAGCAGACAGAAATGGTGCAGCTCAGCAGACACCAATCATGCAGCTCAGCAGGCAATACTCATGGAGCTGAGCAGGCAGGAATCACTCAGCTCAGCAGGCAAAGATCAAGGAGCTGAGCAGGCACGAATCTCGCAGCTCAGCTGGCAAAAATCAAGGAGCTGAGCAGACTGCCATTAAGTGGCTAAGCAGACTCTAAACACGTGACTCAGCAGGCTTGACACCCGTGACTGAGCACACACGAATCTTGCAGCCCAGCAGACAATACTCCTGGAGCTGAGCAGGCACGAATCACGCAGCTCAGCAGGCAATAATCCTGGAGCTGAGCAAGCAGGAATCACGCAGCTCAGCAGGCAATTATCAAGAAGCAGAGCAGGCAGGAATCAGGCAGCTCAGCAGCCAATAAGCAAGAAGCTAGCAGTCAGGATTCGCGCAGCTCAGCAGGCAATAATCATTGAGCTGAGCTGGCAGGAATCACGCAACTCAGCAGGCAATACTCACGGACCTGAGCAGGCAGGAATCACGCAACTTAGCAGGCAATAATAATTGGAGCTGAAGGCTGTAATGAACTGGATAAGCAGACTCTAATCACGTGATTCAGCCGGCTCCTCTCTGGGGACTGAGCAGGCACTTATTATGCAGCTCAGCAAGCAAAAATCATGGAGCTGAGCAAGCAGGAATCACGCAGCTCAGCAGGCAATAATCATGGAGCTGAGCAAACAGGAATCACGCAGCTCAGCAGGCAATAATCAAGAAGCTGAGCAGGCAGGAATCACGCAGCTCAGCAGGCAATAATCATGGAGCTGAGCAGACTGTAATGAAGTGGCTAAGCAGACTCTAATCACGTCACTCAGCCGGCTCCTAACCCGGTCTTGAGCAGGCACTAATCACGCAGCTGAGCAGGGACTAATCACACAGCTCAGCAGGCAATAATCCTGGAGCTGAGCAAGCAGGAATCACGCAGCTCAGCAGGCAATAATCAAGAAGCAGAGCAGGCAGGAATCAGGCAGCTCAGCAGCCAATAAGCAAGAAGCTAGCAGTCAGGAATCGCGCAGCTCAGCAGGCAATAATCATGGAGCTGAGCTGGCAGGAATCACGCAACTCAGCAGGCAATACTCACGGACCTGAGCAGGCAGGAATCACGCAACTTAGCAGGCAATAATAATTGGAGCTGAAGGCTGTAATGAACTGGATAAGCAGACTCTAATCACGTGATTCAGCCGGCTCCTCTCTGGGGACTGAGCAGGCACTTATTATGCAGCTCAGCAAGCAAAAATCATGGAGCTGAGCAAGCAGGAATCACGCAGCTCAGCAGGCAATAATCATGTAGCTGAGCAAACAGGAATCACGCAGCTCAGCAGGCAATAATCAAGAAGCTGAGCAGGCAGGAATCACGCAGCTCAGCAGGCAATAATCATGGAGCTGAGCAAACAGGAATCACGCAGCTCAGCATGCAATAATCAAGAATCTGAGCAGGCAGGAATCACGCAGCTCAGCAGGCAATAAATATGGAGCTGAGCAAGCAGGAATCACGCAGCTCAGCAGGCAATAATCAAGAAGCTGAGCAGGCAGGAATCACGCAGCTTAGCAGGCAATAATCATGGAGCTGAGCAGACTGTAATGAAGTGGCTAAGCAGACTCTAATCACGTCACTCAGCCGGCTCCTAACCCGGTCTTGAGCAGGCACTAATCACGCAGCTGAGCAGGGACTAATCACACAGCTGATCAGGCACGAGTCAGGCAGCTGAGCAGGGATTAAGCATGCAGCTGAGCAAGCGCTAATCCCTTGATTCAGCAGACCCTGATCACGTGACTGAGCAGGCCCTGATCACGTGGCTGAGCATGCACTGATCACGTGACTGAGCATGCACTGATCACGTGACTGAGAGGCACTGATCACGTGACTGAGAGGCACTGATCACGTGACTGAGCATGCACTGATCACGTGACTGAGAGGCACTGATCACGTGACTGAGAGGCGCTGATCACGTGACTGAGGGGCGCTGATCACGTGACTGAGAGGCGCTGATCACGTGGCTATCATGCACTGACCACGTGCTTCAGGAGGCAATAATCAAAGAGCTGAGCAGGCACTAATCACTTGGCTAAGAGGGCACTAATCACGGAGAGGAGCAGGAAATCGTCAAGGAGCTGAGCAAACTGTAATGAAGTGGTTAAGCAGACTCTAAACACGTGACGCAGCAGGCTCTACACCCGTGACTGAGCAGACACAATTTGGGCAGCTCAGCAGACACCAATGGTGCAGCTCAGCAGACACAAATGGTGCAGCTCAGCAGACACCAATCATGCAGCTCAGCAGGCAATACTCATGGAGCTGAGCAGGCAGGAATCACTCAGCTCAGCAGGCAAAGATCAAGGAGCTGAGCAGGCACGAATCTCGCAGCTCAGCTGGCAAAAAACAAGGAGCTGAGCAGACTGCCATTAAGTGGCTAAGCAGACTCTAAACACGTGACTCAGCAGGCTTGACACCCGTGACTGAGCACACACGAATCTTGCAGCCCAGTAGACAATACTCCTGGAGCTGAGCAGGCACGAATCACGCAGCTCAGCAGGCAATAATCCTGGAGCTGAGCAAGCAGGAATCACGCAGCTCAGCAGGCAATTATCAAGAAGCAGAGCAGGCAGGAATCAGGCAGCTCAGCAGCCAATAAGCAAGAAGCTAGCAGTCAGGATTCCCGCAGCTCAGCAGGCAATAATCATTGAGCTGAGCTGGCAGGAATCACGCAACTCAGCAGGCAATACTCACGGACCTGAGCAGGCAGGAATCACGCAGCTTAGCAGGCAATAATAATTGGAGCTGAAGGCTGTAATGAACTGGATAAGCAGACTCTAATCACGTGATTCAGCCGGCTCCTCTCTGGGGACTGAGCAGGCACTTATTATGCAGCTCAGCAAGCAAAAATCATGGAGCTGAGCAAGCAGGAATCACGCAGCTCAGCAGGCAATAATCATGGAGCTGAGCAAACAGGAATCACGCAGCTCAGCAGGCAATAATCAAGAAGCTGAGCAGGCAGGAATCACGCAGCTCAGCAGGCAATAATCATGGAGCTGAGCAGACTGTAATGAAGTGGCTAAGCAGACTCTAATCACGTCACTCAGCCGGCTCCTAACCCGGTCTTGAGCAGGCACTAATCACGCAGCTGAGCAGGGACTAATCACACAGCTGATCAGGCACGAGTCAGGCAGCTGAGCAGGGACTAAGCATGCAGCTGAGCAAGCGCTAATCCCTTGATTCAGCAGACCCTGATCACGTGACTGAGCAGGCCCTGATCACGTGGCTGAGCATGCACTGATCACGTGACTGAGCATGCACTGATCACGTGACTGAGAGGCACTGATCACGTGACTGAGAGGCACTGATCACGTGACTGAGCATGCACTGATCACGTGACTGAGAGGCACTGATCACGTGACTGAGAGGCGCTGATCACGTGACAGAGGGGCGCTGATCACGTGACTGAGAGGCGCTGATCACGTGGCTATCATGCACTGATCACGTGCTTCAGGAGGCAATAATCAAAGAGCTGAGCAGGCACTAATCACTTGGCTAAGAGGGCACTAATCACGGAGAGGAGCAGGAAATCGTCAAGGAGCTGAGCAAACTGTAATGAAGTGGTTAAGCAGACTCTAAACACGTGACGCAGCAGGCTCTACACCCGTGACTGAGCAGACACAATTTGGGCAGCTCAGCAGACACCAATGGTGCAGCTCAGCAGACACAAATGGTGCAGCTCAGCAGACACCAATCATGCAGCTCAGCAGGCAATACTCATGGAGCTCAGCAGGCAGGAATCACTCAGCTCAGCAGGCAAAGATCAAGGAGCTGAGCAGACTGCCATTAAGTGGCTAAGCAGACTCTAAACACGTGACTCAGCAGGCTTGACACCCGTGACTGAGCACACACGAATCTTGCAGCCCAGCAGACAATACTCCTGGAGCTGAGCAGGCAGGAATCACGCAGCTCAGCAGACAGTAATCAAGGAGCTGAGCAGGCACGAATCACGCAGCTCAGCAGGCAATAATCCTGGAGCTGAGCAAGCAGGAATCACGAAGCTCAGCAGGCAATAATCAAGAAGCAGAGCAGGCAGGAATCAGGCAGCTCAGCAGCCAATAAGCAAGAAGCTAGCAGTCAGGAATCGCGCAGCTCAGCAGGCAATAATCATGGAGCTGAGCTGGCAGGAATCACGCAACTCAGCAGGCAATACTCACGGACCTGAGCAGGCAGGAATCACGCAACTTAGCAGGCAATAATAATTGGAGCTGAAGGCTGTAATGAACTGGATAAGCAGACTCTAATCACGTGATTCAGCCGGCTCCTCTCTGGGGACTGAGCAGGCACTTATTATGCAGCTCAGCAAGCAAAAATCATGGAGCTGAGCAAGCAGGAATCACGCAGCTCAGCAGGCAATAATCATGGAGCTGAGCATACAGGAATCACGCAGCTCAGCAGGCAATAATCAAGAAGCTGAGCAGGCAGGAATCACGCAGCTCAGCAGGCAATAAATATGGAGCTGAGCAAGCAGGAATCACGCAGCTCAGCAGGCAATAATCAAGAAGCTGAGCAGGCAGGAATCACGCAGCTTAGCAGGCAATAATCATGGAGCTGAGCAGACTGTAATGAAGTGGCTAAGCAGACTCTAATCACGTCACTCAGCCGGCTCCTAACTCGGTCTTGAGCAGGCACTAATCACGCAGCTGAGCAGGGACTAATCACACAGCTGATCAGGCACGAGTCAGGCAGCTGAGCAGGGATTAAGCATGCAGCTGAGCAAGCGCTAATCCCTTGATTCAGCAGACCCTGATCACGTGACTGAGCAGGCCCTGATCACGTGGCTGAGCATGCACTGATCACGTGACTGAGCATGCACTGATCACGTGACTGAGAGGCACTGATCACGTGACTGAGAGGCACTGATCACGTGACTGAGCATGCACTGATCACGTGACTGAGAGGCACTGATCACGTGACTGAGAGGCGCTGATCACGTGACTGAGGCGCTGATCACGTGACTGAGAGGCGCTGATCACGTGGCTATCATGCACTGACCACGTGCTTCAGGAGGCAATAATCAAAGAGCTGAGCAGGCACTAATCACTTGGCTAAGAGGGCACTAATCACGGAGAGGAGCAGAAAATCTTCAAGGAGCTGAGCAAACTGTAATGAAGTGGTTAAGCAGACTCTAAACACGTGACGCTGCAGGCTCTACACCAGTGACTGAGCAGACACAATTTGGGCAGCTCAGCAGACACCAATGGTGCAGCTCAGCAGACACAAATGGTGCAGCTCAGCAGACACCAATCATGCAGCTCAGCAGGCAATACTTATGGAGCTGAGCAGGCAGGAATCACTCAGCTCAGCAGGCAAAGATCAAGGAGCTGAGCAGACTGCCATTAAGTGGCTAAGCAGACTCTAAACACGTGGCTCAGCAGGCTTGACACCCGTGACTGAGCACACATGAATCTTGCAGCCCAGCAGACAATACTCCTGGAGCTGAGCAGGCAGGAATCACGCAGCTCTGCAGACAGTAATCAAGGAGCTGAGCAGGCACGAATCACGCAGCTCAGCAGGCAATAATCCTGGAGCTGAGCAAGCAGGAATCACGCAGCTCAGCAGGCAATAATCAAGAAGCAGAGCAGGCAGGAATCAGGCAGCTCAGCAGCCAATAAGCAAGAAGCTAGCAGTCAGGAATCGCGCAGCTCAGCAGGCAATAATCATGGAGCTGAGCTGGCAGGAATCACGCAACGCAGCAGGCAATACTCACGGACCTGAGCAGGCAGGAATCACGAAACTTAGCAGGCAATAATAATTGGAGCTGAGCAGACTGTAATGAAGTGGCTAAGCAGACTCTAATCACGTCACTCAGCCGGCTCCTAACCCGGTCTTGAGCAGGCACTAATCACGCAGCTGAGCAGGGACTAATCACACAGCTGATCAGGCACGAGTCAGGCAGCTGAGCAGGGATTAAGCATGCAGCTGAGCAAGCGCTAATCCCTTGATTCAGCAGACACTAATCACGTGACTGAGCAGGCACTGATCACGTGGCTGAGCATGCACTGATCACGTGACTGAGCATGCGCTGATCACGTGACTGAGAGGCACTGATCACGTGACTGAGAGGCGCTGATCACGTGACTGAGGGGCGCTGATCACGTGACTGAGAGGCGCTGATCACGTGGCTATCATGCACTGATCACGTGCTTCAGGAGGCAATAATCAAAGAGCTGAGCAGGCACTAATCACTTGGCTAAGAGGGCACTAATCACGGAGAGGAGCAGAAAATCGTCAAGGAGCTGAGCAAACTGTAATGAAGTGGTTAAGCAGACTCTAAACACGTGACGCAGCAGGCTCTACACCCGTGACTGAGCAGACACAATTTGGGCAGCTCAGCAGACACCAATGGTGCAGCTCAGCAGACACCAATCATGCAGCTCAGCAGGCAATACTCATGGAGCTCAGCAGGCAATACTCATGGAGCTGAGCAGGCAGGAATCACACAGCTCAGCAGGCAAAGATCAAGGAGCTGAGCAGGCAAGAATCTCGCAGCTCAGCTGGCAAAAATCAAGAAGCTGAGCAGACTGCCATTAAGTGGCTAAGCAGACTCTAAACACGTGACTCAGCAGGCTTGACACCCGTGACTGAGCACACACGAATCTTGCAGCCCAGCAGACAATACTCCTGGAGCTGAGCAGGCACGAATCACGCAGCTCAGCAGGCAATAATCCTGGAGCTGAGCAATCAGGAATCAGGAAGCTCAGCAGGCAATAATCAAGAAGCAGAGCAGGCAGGAATCAGGCAGCTCAGCAGCCAATAAGCAAGAAGCTAGCAGTCAGGAATCGCGCAGCTCAGCAGGCAATAATCATGGAGCTGAGCTGGCAGGAATCACGCAACTCAGCAGGCAATACTCACGGACCTGAGCAGGCAGGAATCACGCAACTTAGCAGGCAATAATAATTGGAGCTGAAGGCTGTAATGAACTGGATAAGCAGACTCTAATCACGTGATTCAGCAGGCTCCTCTCTGGGGACTGAGCAGGCACTTATTATGCAGCTCAGCAAGCAAAAATCATGGAGCTGAGCAAGCAGGAATCACGCAGCACAGCAGGCAATAATCATGGAGCTGAGCAAACAGGAATCACGCAGCTCAGCATGCAATAATCAAGAAGCTGAGCAGGCAGGAATCACGCAGCTCAGCAGGCAATAAATATGGAGCTGAGCAAGCAGGAATCACGCAGCTCAGCAGGCAATAATCAAGAAGCTGAGCAGGCAGGAATCACGCAGCTCAGCAGGCAATAATCATGGAGCTGAGCAAACAGGAATCACGCAGCTCAGCAGGCAATAATCAAGAAGCTGAGCAGGCAGGAATCACGCAGCTCAGCAGGCAATAAATATGGAGCTGAGCAAGCAGGAATCACGCAGCTCAGCAGGCAATAATCAAGAAGCTGAGCAGGCAGGAATCACGCAGCTCAGCAGGCAATAATCATGGAGCTGAGCAAGCAGGAATCACGCAGCTCAGCAGGCAATAATCAAGAAGCTGAGCAGGCAGGAATCACGCAGCTCAGCAGGCAATAATCATGGAGCTGAGCAAACAGGAATCACGCAGCTCAGCAGGCAATAATCATGGAGCTGAGCAAACAGGAATCACGCAGCTCAGCAGGCAATAATCAAGAAGCTGAGCAGGCAGGAATCACGCAGCTCAGCAGGCAATAATCATGGAGCTGGGCAGACTGTAATGAAGTGGCTAAGCAGACTCTAATCACGTCACTCAGCCGGCTCCTAACCCGGTCTTGAGCAGGCACTAATCACGCAGCTGAGCAGGGACTAATCACACAGCTGATCAGGCACGAGTCAGGCAGCTGAGCAGGGATTAAGCATGCAGCTGAGCAAGCGCTAATCCCTTGATTCAGCAGACCCTGATCACGTGACTGAGCAGGCCCTGATCACGTGGCTGAGCATGCACTGATCACGTGACTGAGCGTGCACTGATCACGTGACTGAGAGGCACTGATCACGTGACTGAGAGGCACTGATCACGTGCCTGAGCATGCACTGATCACGTGACTGAGAGGCACTGATCACGTGACTGAGGCGCTGATCACGTGACTGAGGGGCGCTGATCACGTGGCTATCATGCACTGATCACGTGCTTCAGGAGGCAATAATCAAAGAGCTGAGCAGGCACTAATCACTTGGCTAAGAGGGCACTAATCACGGAGAGGAGCAGGAAATCGTCAAGGAGCTGAGCAAACTGTAATGAAGTGGTTAAGCAGACTCTAAACACGTGACGCAGCAGGCTCTACACCCGTGACTGAGCAGACACAATTTGGGCAGCTCAGCAGACACCAATGGTGCAGCTCAGCAGACACAAATGGTGCAGCTCAGCAGACACCAATCATGCAGCTCAGCAGGCAATACTCATGGAGCTGAGCAGGCAGGAATCACTCAGCTCAGCAGGCAAAGATCAAGGAGCTGAGCAGACTGCCATTAAGTGGCTAAGCAGACTCTAAACACGTGACTCAGCAGGCTTGACACCCGTGACTGAGCACACATGAATCTTGCAGCCCAGCAGACAATACTCCTGGGGCTGAGCAGGCAGGAATCACGCAGCTCAGCAGACAGTAATCAAGGAGCTGAGCAGGCACGAATCACGCAGCTCAGCAGGCAATAATCCTGGAGCTGAGCAAGCAGGAATCACGCAGCTCAGCAGGCAATAATCAAGAAGCAGAGCAGGCAGGAATCAGGCAGCTCAGCAGGCAATAATCAAGAAGCTGAGCAGGCAGGAATCACGCAGCTTAGCAGGCAATAATCATGGAGCTGAGCAGACTGTAATGAAGTGGCTAAGCAGACTCTAATCACGTCACTCAGCCGGCTCCTAACCCGGTCTTGAGCAGGCACTAATCACGCAGCTGAGCAGGGACTAATCACACAGCTGATCAGGCACGAGTCAGGCAGCTGAGCAGGGATTAAGCATGCAGCTGAGCAAGCGCTAATCCCTTGATTCAGCAGACACTAATCACGTGACTGAGCAGGCCCTGATCACGTGGCTGAGCATGCACTGATCACGTGACTGAGCATGCGCTGATCACGTGACTGAGAGGCACTGATCACGTGACTGAGAGGCGCTGATCACGTGACTGAGGGCGCTGATCACGTGACTGAGAGGCGCTGATCACGTGGCTATCATGCACTGATCACGTGCTTCAGGAGGCAATAATCAAAGAGCTGAGCAGGCACTAATCACTTGGCTAAGGGGGCACTAATCACGGAGAGGAGCAGAAAATCGTCAACGAGCTGAGCAAACTGTAATGAAGTGGTTAAGCAGACTCTAAACACGTGACGCAGCAGGCTCTACACCCGTGACTGAGCAGACACAATTTGGGCAGCTCAGCAGACACCAATGGTGCAGCTCAGCAGACACCAATCATGCAGCTCAGCAGGCAATACTCATGGAGCTCAGCAGGCAATACTCATGGAGCTGAGCAGGCAGGGATCACACAGCTCAGCAGGCAAAGATCAAGGAGCTGAGCAGGCACGAATCTCGCAGCTCAGCTGGCAAAAATCAAGAAGCTGAGCAGACTGCCATTAAGTGGCTAAGCAGACTCTAAACACGTGACTCAGCAGGCTTGACACCCGTGACTGAGCACACATGAATCTTGCAGCCCAGCAGACAATACTCCTGGAGCTGAGCAGGCAGGAATCACGCAGCTCAGCAGACAGTAATCAAGGAGCTGAGCAGGCACGAATCACGCAGCTCAGCAGGCAATAATCCTGGAGCTGAGCAAGCAGGAATCACGCAGCTCAGCAGGCAATAATCAAGAAGCAGAGCAGGCAGGAATCAGGCAGCTCAGCAGCCAATAAGCAAGAAGCTAGCAGTCAGGAATCGCGCAGCTCAGCAGGCAATAATCATGGAGCTGAGCTGGCAGGAATCACGCAACTCAGCAGGCAATACTCACGGACCTGAGCAGGCAGGAATCACGCAACTTAGCAGGCAATAATAATTGGAGCTGAAGGCTGTAATGAACTGGATAAGCAGACTCTAATCACGTAATTCAGCCGGCTCCTCTCTGGGGACTGAGCAGGCACTTATTATGCAGCTCAGCAAGCAAAAATCATGGAGCTGAGCAAGCAGGAATCACGCAGCTCAGCAGGCAATAATCATGGAGCTGAGCAAACAGGAATCACGCAGCTCAGCAGGCAATAATCAAGAAGCTGAGCAGGCAGGAATCACGCAGCTCAGCAGGCAATAATCATGGAGCTGAGCAGACTGTAATGAAGTGGCTAAGCAGACTCTAATCACGTCACTCAGCCGGCTCCTAACCCGGTCTTGAGCAGGCACTAATCACGCAGCTGAGCAGGGACTAATCACACAGCTGATCAGGCACGAGTCAGGCAGCTGAGCAGGGATTAAGCATGCAGCTGAGCAAGCGCTAATCCCTTGATTCAGCAGACCCTGATCACGTGACTGAGCAGGCCCTGATCACGTGGCTGAGCATGCACTGATCACCTGACTGAGCGTGCACTGATCACGTGACTGAGAGGCACTGATCACGTGACTGAGAGGCACTGATCACGTGCCTGAGCATGCACTGATCACGTGACTGAGAGGCACTGATCACGTGACTGAGGGGCGCTGATCACGTGACTGAGAGGCGCTGATCACGTGGCTATCATGCACTGATCACGTGCTTCAGGAGGCAATAATCAAAGAGCTGAGCAGGCACTAATCACTTGGCTAAGAGGGCACTAATCACGGAGAGGAGCAGGAAATCGTCAAGGAGCTGAGCAAACTGTAATGAAGTGGTTAAGCAGACTCTAAACACGTGGCGCAGCAGGCTCTACACCCGTGACTGAGCAGACACAATTTGGGCAGCTCAGCAGACACCAATGGTGCAGCTCAGCAGACACAAATGGTGCAGCTCAGCAGACACCTATCATGCAGCTCAGCAGGCAATACTCATGGAGCTGAGCAGGCAGGAATCACTCAGCTCAGCAGGCAAAGATCAAGGAGCTGAGCAGACTGCCATTAAGTGGCTAAGCAGACTCTAAACACGTGACTCAGCAGGCTTGACACCCGTGACTGAGCACACATGAATCTTGCAGCCCAGCAGACAATACTCCTGGAGCTGAGCAGGCAGGAATCACGCAGCTCAGCAGACAGTAATCAAGGAGCTGAGCAGGCACGAATCACGCAGCTCAGCAGGCAATAATCCTGGAGCTGAGCAAGCAGGAATCACGCAGCTCAGCAGGCAATAATCAAGAAGCAGAGCAGGCAGGAATCAGGCAGCTCAGCAGCCAATAAGCAAGAAGCTAGCAGTCAGGAATCGCGCAGCTCAGCAGGCAATAATCATGGAGCTGAGCTGGCAGGAATCACGCAACTCAGCAGGCAATACTCACGGACCTGAGCAGGCAGGAATCACGCAGCTTAGCAGGCAATAATAATTGGAGCTGAAGGCTGTAATGAACTGGATAAGCAGACTCTAATCACGTAATTCAGCCGGCTCCTCTCTGGGGACTGAGCAGGCACTTATTATGCAGCTCAGCAAGCAAAAATCATGGAGCTGAGCAAGCAGGAATCACGCAGCTCAGCAGGCAATAATCATGGAGCTGAGCAAACAGGAATCACGCAGCTCAGCAGGCAATAATCATGGAGCTGAGCAAACAGGAATCACGCAGCTCAGCAGGCAATAATCAAGAAGCTGAGCAGGCAGGAATCACGCAGCTCAGCAGGCAATAATCATGGAGCTGAGCAGACTGTAATGAAGTGGCTAAGCAGACTCTAATCACGTCACTCAGCCGGCTCCTAACCCGGTCTTGAGCAGGCACTAATCACGCAGCTTAGCAGGGACTAATCACACAGCTGATCAGGCACGAGTCAGGCAGCTGAGCAGGGATTAAGCATGCAGCTGAGCAAGCGCTAATCCCTTGATTCAGCAGACCCTGATCACGTGACTGAGCAGGCCCTGATCACGTGGCTGAGCATGCACTGATCACGTGACTGAGCGTGCACTGATCACGTGACTGAGAGGCACTGATCACGTGACTGAGAGGCACTGATCACGTGCCTGAGCATGCACTGATCACGTGACTGGGAGGCACTGATCACGTGACTGAGGGCGCTGATCACGTGACTGAGGGGCGCTGATCACGTGGCTATCATGCACTGATCACGTGCTTCAGGAGGCAATAATCAAAGAGCTGAGCAGGCACTAATCACTTGGCTAAGAGGGCACTAATCACGGAGAGGAGCAGGAAATCGTCAAGGAGCTGAGCAAACTGTAATGAAGTGGTTAAGCAGACTCTAAACACGTGACGCAGCAGGCTCTACACCCGTGACTGAGCAGACACAATTTGGGCAGCTCAGCAGACACCAATGGTGCAGCTCAGCAGACACAAATGGTGCAGCTCAGCAGACACCAATCATGCAGCTCAGCAGGCAATACTCATGGAGCTGAGCAGGCAGGAATCACTCAGCTCAGCAGGCAAAGATCAAGGAGCTGAGCAGACTGCCATTAAGTGGCTAAGCAGACTCTAAACACGTGACTCAGCAGGCTTGACACCCGTGACTGAGCACACATGAATCTTGCAGCCCAGCAGACAATACTCCTGGAGCTGAGCAGGCAGGAATCACGCAGCTCAGCAGACAGTAATCAAGGAGCTGAGCAGCCACGAATCACGCAGCTCAGCAGGCAATAATCCTGGAGCTGAGCAAGCAGGAATCACGCAGCTCAGCAGGCAATAATCAAGAAGCAGAGCAGGCAGGAATCAGGCAGCTCAGCAGGCAATAATCAAGAAGCTGAGCAGGCAGGAATCACGCAGCTTAGCAGGCAATAATCATGGAGCTGAGCAGACTGTAATGAAGTGGCTAAGCAGACTCTAATCACGTCACTCAGCCGGCTCCTAACCCGGTCTTGAGCAGGCACTAATCACGCAGCTGAGCAGGGACTAATCACACAGCTGATCAGGCACGAGTCAGGCAGCTGAGCAGGGATTAAGCATGCAGCTGAGCAAGCGCTAATCCCTTGATTCAGCAGACACTAATCACGTGACTGAGCAGGCCCTGATCACGTGGCTGAGCATGCACTGATCACGTGACTGAGCATGCGCTGATCACGTGACTGAGAGGCACTGATCACGTGACTGAGAGGCGCTGATCACGTGACTGAGGGCGCTGATCACGTGACTGAGAGGCGCTGATCACGTGGCTATCATGCACTGATCACGTGCTTCAGGAGGCAATAATCAAAGAGCTGAGCAGGCACTAATCACTTGGCTAAGAGGGCACTAATCACGGAGAGGAGCAGAAAATCGTCAAGGAGCTGAGCAAACTGTAATGAAGTGGTTAAGCAGACTCTAAACACGTGACGCAGCAGGCTCTACACCCGTGACTGAGCAGACACAATTTGGGCAGCTCAGCAGACACCAATGGTGCAGCTCAGCAGACACCAATCATGCAGCTCAGCAGGCAATACTCATGGAGCTCAGCAGGCAATACTCATGGAGCTGAGCAGGCAGGAATCACACAGCTCAGCAGGCAAAGATCAAGGAGCTGAGCAGGCACGAATCTCGCAGCTCAGCTGGCAAAAATCAAGAAGCTGAGCAGACTGCCATTAAGTGGCTAAGCAGACTCTAAACACGTGACTCAGCAGGCTTGACACCCGTGACTGAGCACACACGAATCTTGCAGCCCAGCAGACAATACTCCTGGAGCTGAGCAGGCACGAATCACGCAGCTCAGCAGGCAATAATCCTGGAGCTGAGCAATCAGGAATCACGAAGCTCAGCAGGCAATAATCAAGAAGCAGAGCAGGCAGGAATCAGGCAGCTCAGCAGCCAATAAGCAAGAAGCTAGCAGTCAGGAATCGCGCAGCTCAGCAGGCAATAATCATGGAGCTGAGCTGGCAGGAATCACGCAACTCAGCAGGCAATACTCACGGACCTGAGCAGGCAGGAATCACGCAACTTAGCAGGCAATAATAATTGGAGCTGAAGGCTGTAATGAACTGGATAAGCAGACTCTAATCACGTGATTCAGCAGGCTCCTCTCTGGGGACTGAGCAGGCACTTATTATGCAGCTCAGCAAGCAAAAATCATGGAGCTGAGCAAGCAGGAATCACGCAGCTCAGCAGGCAATAATCATGGAGCTGAGCAAACAGGAATCACGCAGCTCAGCATGCAATAATCAAGAAGCTGAGCAGGCAGGAATCACGCAGCTCAGCAGGCAATAAATATGGAGCTGAGCAAGCAGGAATCACACAGCTCAGCAGGCAATAATCAAGAAGCTGAGCAGGCAGGAATCACGCAGCTTAGCAGGCAATAATCATGGAGCTGAGCAGACTGTAATGAAGTGGCTAAGCAGACTCTAATCACGTCACTCAGCCGGCTCCTAACCCGGTCTTGAGCAGGCACTAATCACGCAGCTGAGCAGGGACTAATCACACAGCTGATCAGGCAGGAGTCAGGCAGCTGAGCAGGGATTAAGCATGCAGCTGAGCAAGCGCTAATCCCTTGATTCAGCAGACCCTGATCACGTGACTGAGCAGGCCCTGATCACGTGGCTGAGCATGCACTGATCACGTGACTGAGCATGCACTGATCACGTGACTGAGAGGCACTGATCACGTGACTGAGAGGCACTGATCACGTGACTGAGCATGCACTGATCACGTGACTGAGAGGCACTGATCACGTGACTGAGAGGCGCTGATCACGTG
Source organism: Bos javanicus (assembly GCF_032452875.1). Lineage (NCBI taxonomy): Eukaryota > Metazoa > Chordata > Mammalia > Artiodactyla > Bovidae > Bos > Bos javanicus. The sequence continues at coordinate 115,096 of NW_026894212.1, forward strand.
ACTGAGGGGCGCTGATCACGTGACTGAGAGGCGCTGATCACGTGGCTATCATGCACTGACCACGTGCTTCAGGAGGCAATAATCAAAGAGCTGAGCAGGCACTAATCACTTGGCTAAGAGGGCACTAATCACGGAGAGGAGCAGGAAATCCTCAAGGAGCTGAGCAAACTGTAATGAAGTGGTTAAGCAGACTCTAAACACGTGACGCAGCAGGCTCTACACCCTTGACTGAGCAGACACAATTTGGGCAGCTCAGCAGACACCAATGGTGCAGCTCAGCAGACACAAATGGTGCAGCTCAGCAGACACCAATCATGCAGCTCAGCAGGCAATACTCATGGAGCTGAGCAGGCAGGAATCACTCAGCTCAGCAGGCAAAGATCAAGGAGCTGAGCAGACTGCCATTAAGTGGCTAAGCAGACTCTAAACACGTGACTCAGCAGGCTTGACACCCGTGACTGAGCACACATGAATCTTGCAGCCCAGCAGACAATACTCCTGGAGCTGAGCAGGCAGGAATCACGCAGCTCAGCAGACAGTAATCAAGGAGCTGAGCAGGCACGAATCACGCAGCTCAGCAGGCAATAATCCTGGAGCTGAGCAAGCAGGAATCACGCAGCTCAGCAGGCAATAATCAAGAAGCAGAGCAGGCAGGAATCAGGCAGCTCAGCAGCCAATAAGCAAGAAGCTAGCAGTAAGGAATCGCGCAGCTCAGCAGGCAATAATCATGGAGCTGAGCTGGCAGGAATCACGCAACTCAGCAGGCAATACTCACGGACCTGAGCAGGCAGGAATCACGCAACTTAGCAGGCAATAATAATTGGAGCTGAAGGCTGTAATGAACTGGATAAGCAGACTCTAATCACGTAATTCAGCCGGCTCCTCTCTGGGGACTGAGCAGGCACTTATTATGCAGCTCAGCAAGCAAAAATCATGGAGCTGAGCAAGCAGGAATCACGCAGCTCAGCAGGCAATAATCAAGAAGCTGAGCAGGCAGGAATCACGCAGCTCAGCAGGCAATAATCATGGAGCTGAGCAGACTGTAATGAAGTGGCTAAGCAGACTCTAATCACGTCACTCAGCCGGCTCCTAACCCGGTCTTGAGCAGGCACTAATCACGCAGCTGAGCAGGGACTAATCACACAGCTGATCAGGCACGAGTCAGGCAGCTGAGCAGGAATTAAGCATGCAGCTGAGCAAGCGCTAATCCCTTGATTCAGCAGACCCTGATCACGTGACTGAGCAGGCCCTGATCACGTGGCTGAGCATGCACTGATCACGTGACTGAGCGTGCACTGATCACGTGACAGAGAGGCACTGATCACGTGACTGAGAGGCACTGATCACGTGCCTGAGCATGCACTGATCACGTGACTGAGAGGCACTGATCACGTGACTGAGGGGCGCTGATCACGTGACTGAGGGGCGCTGATCACGTGGCTATCATGCACTGATCACGTGCTTCAGGAGGCAATAATCAAAGAGCTGAGCAGGCACTAATCACTTGGCTAAGAGGGCACTAATCACGGAGAGGAGCAGGAAATCGTCAAGGAGCTGAGCAAACTGTAATGAAGTGGTTAAGCAGACTCTAAACACGTGACGCAGCAGGCTCTACACCCGTGACTGAGCAGACACAATTTGGGCAGCTCAGCAGACACCAATGGTGCAGCTCAGCAGACACAAATGGTGCAGCTCAGCAGACACCAATCATGCAGCTCAGCAGGCAATACTCATGGAGCTGAGCAGGCAGGAATCACTCAGCTCAGCAGGCAAAGATCAAGGAGCTGAGCAGACTGCCATTAAGTGGCTAAGCAGACTCTAAACACGTGACTCAGCAGGCTTGACACCCGTGACTGAGCACACATGAATCTTGCAGCCCAGCAGACAATACTCCTGGAGCTGAGCAGGCAGGAATCACGCAGCTCAGCAGACAGTAATCAAGGAGCTGAGCAGGCACGAATCACGCAGCTCAGCAGGCAATAATCCTGGAGCTGAGCAAGCAGGAATCACGCAGCTCAGCAGGCAATACTCAAGAAGCAGAGCAGGCAGGAATCAGGCAGCTCAGCAGCCAATAAGCAAGAAGCTAGCAGTCAGGAATCGCGCAGCTCAGCAGGCAATAATCATGGAGCTGAGCTGGCAGGAATCACTCAGCTCAGCAGGCAAAGATCAAGGAGCTGAGCAGACTGCCATTAAGTGGCTAAGCAGACTAAACACGTGACTCAGCAGGCTTGACACCCGTGACTGAGCACACATGAATCTTGCAGCCCAGCAGACAATCCTCCTGGAGCTGAGCAGGCAGGAATCACGCAGCTCAGCAGACAGTAATCAAGGAGCTGAGCAGGCACGAATCACGCAGCTCAGCAGGCAATAATCCTGGAGCTGAGCAAGCAGGAATCACGCAGCTCAGCAGGCAATAATCAAGAAGCTGAGCAGGCAGGAATCAGGCAGCTCAGCAGCCAATAAGCAAGAAGCTAGCAGTCAGGAATCGCGCAGCTCAGCAGGCAATAATCATGGAGCTGAGCTGGCAGGAATCACGCAACTCAGCAGGCAAAGACCAAGGAGCTGAGCAGACTGCCATTAAGTGGCTAAGCAGACTCTAAACACGTGACTCAGCAGGCTTGACACCCGTGACTGAGCACACATGAATCTTGCAGCCCAGCAGACAATACTCCTGGAGCTGAGCAGGCAGGAATCACGCAGCTCAGCAGACAGTAATCAAGGAGCTGAGCAGGCACGAATCACGCAGCTCAGCAGGCAATAATCCTGGAGCTGAGCAAGCAGGAATCACGCAGCTCAGCAGGCAATACTCAAGAAGCAGAGCAGGCAGGAATCAGGCAGCTCAGCAGCCAATAAGCAAGAAGCTAGCAGTCAGGAATCGCGCAGCTCAGCAGGCAATAATCATGGAGCTGAGCTGGCAGGAATCACGCAACTCAGCAGGCAATACTCACGGACCTGAGCAGGCAGGAATCACGCAACTTAGCAGGCAACAATAATTGGAGCTGAAGGCTGTAATGAACTGGATAAGCAGACTCTAATCACGTGATTCAGCCGGCTCCTCTCTGGGGACTGAGCAGGCACTTATTATGCAGCTCAGCAAGCAAAAATCATGGAGCTGAGCAAGCAGGAATCACGCAGCTCAGCAGGCAATAATCATGGAGCTGAGCAAACAGGAATCACGCAGCTCAGCATGCAATAATCAAGAAGCTGAGCAGTCAGGAATCACGCAGCTCAGCAGGCAATAAATATGGAGCTGAGCAAGCAGGAATCACGCAGCTCAGCAGGCAATAATCAAGAAGCTGAGCAGGCAGGAATCCCGCAGCTTAGCAGGCAATAATCATGGAGCTGAGCAGACTGTAATGAAGTGGCTAAGCAGACTCTAATCACGTCACTCAGCCGGCTCCTAACCCGGTCTTGAGCAGGCACTAATCACGCAGCTGAGCAGGGACTAATCACACAGCTGATCAGGCACGAGTCAGGCAGCTGAGCAGGGATTAAGCATGCAGCTGAGCAAGCGCTAATCCCTTGATTCAGCAGACCCTGATCACGTGACTGAGCAGGCCCTGATCACGTGGCTGAGCATGCACTGATCACGTGACTGAGCATGCACTGATCACGTGACTGAGAGGCACTGATCACGTGACTGAGAGGCACTGATCACGTGACTGAGCATGCACTGATCACGTGACTGAGAGGCACTGATCACGTGACTGAGAGGCGCTGATCACGTGACTGAGGGCGCTGATCACGTGACTGAGAGGCGCTGATCACGTGGCTATCATGCACTGATCACGTGCTTCAGGAGGCAATAATCAAAGAGCTGAGCAGGCACTAATCACTTGGCTAAGAGGGCACTAATCACGGAGAGGAGCAGGAAATCGTCAAGGAGCTGAGCAAACTGTAATGAAGTGGTTAAGCAGACTCTAAACACGTGACGCAGCAGGCTCTACACCCGTGACTGAGCAGACACAATTTGGGCAGCTCAGCAGACACCAATGGTGCAGCTCAGCAGACACAAATGGTGCAGCTCAGCAGACACCAATCATGCACCTCAGCAGGCAATACTCATGGAGCTGAGCAGGCAGGAATCACTCAGCTCAGCAGGCAAAGATCAAGGAGCTGAGCAGGCACGAATCTCGCAGCTCAGCTGGCAAAAATCAAGGAGCTGAGCAGACTGCCATTAAGTGGCTAAGCAGACTCTAAACACGTGACTCAGCAGGCTTGACACCCGTGACTGAGCACACACGAATCTTGCAGCCCAGCAGACAATACTCCTGGAGCTGAGCAGGCAGGAATCACGCAGCTCAGCAGACAGTAATCAAGGAGCTGAGCAGGCACGAATCACGCAGCTCAGCAGGCAATAATCCTGGAGCTGAGCAAGCAGGAATCACGCAGCTCAGCAGGCAATAATCAAGAAGCAGAGCAGGCAGGAATCAGGCAGCTCAGCAGCCAATAAGCAAGAAGCTAGCAGTCAGGAATCGCGCAGCTCAGCAGGCAATAATCATGGAGCTGAGCTGGCAGGAATCACGCAACTCAGCAGGCAATACTCACGGACCTGAGCAGGCAGGAATCACGCAACTTAGCAGGCAATAATAATTGGAGCTGAAGGCTGTAATGAAGTGGATAAGCAGACTCTAATCACGTGATTCAGCCGGCTCCTCTCTGGGGACTGAGCAGGCACTTATTATGCAGCTCAGCAAGCAAAAATCATGGAGCTGAGCAAGCAGGAATCACGCAGCTCAGCAGGCAATAATCATGGAGCTGAGCAAACAGGAATCACGCAGCTCAGCAGGCAATAATCAAGAAGCTGAGCAGGCAGGAATCACGCAGCTCAGCAGGCAATAATCATGGAGCTGAGCAGACTGTAATGAAGTGGCTAAGCAGACTCTAATCACGTCACTCAGCCGGCTCCTAACCCGGTCTTGAGCAGGCACTAATCACGCAGCTGAGCAGGGACTAATCACACAGCTGATCAGGCACGAGTCAGGCAGCTGAGCAGGGACTAAGCATGCAGCTGAGCAAGCGCTAATCCCTTGATTCAGCAGACCCTGATCACGTGACTGAGCAGGCCCTGATCACGTGGCTGAGCATGCACTGATCACGTGACTGAGCATGCACTGATCACGTGACTGAGAGGCACTGATCACGTGACTGAGAGGCACTGATCACGTGACTGAGCATGCACTGATCACGTGACTGAGAGGCACTGATCACGTGACTGAGAGGCGCTGATCACGTGACTGAGGCGCTGATCACGTGACTGAGAGGCGCTGATCACGTGGCTATCATGCACTGATCACGTGCTTCAGGAGGCAATAATCAAAGAGCTGAGCAGGCACTAATCACTTGGCTAAGAGGGCACTAATCACGGAGAGGAGCAGGAAATCGTCAAGGAGCTGAGCAAACTGTAATGAAGTGGTTAAGCAGACTCTAAACACGTGACGCAGCAGGCTCTACACCCGTGACTGAGCAGACACAATTTGGGCAGCTCAGCAGACACCAATGGTGCAGCTCAGCAGACACAAATGGTGCAGCTCAGCAGACACCAATCATGCAGCTCAGCAGGCAATACTCATGGAGCTGAGCAGGCAGGAATCACTCAGCTCAGCAGGCAAAGATCAAGGAGCTGAGCAGACTGCCATTAAGTGGCTAAGCAGACTCTAAACACGTGACTCAGCAGGCTTGACACCCGTGACTGAGCACACACGAATCTTGCAGCCCAGCAGACAATACTCCTGGAGCTGAGCAGGCAGGAATCACGCAGCTCAGCAGACAGTAATCAAGGAGCTGAGCAGGCACGAATCACGCAGCTCAGCAGGCAATAATCCTGGAGCTGAGCAAGCAGGAATCACGCAGCTCAGCAGGCAATAATCAAGAAGCAGAGCAGGCAGGAATCAGGCAGCTCAGCAGCCAATAAGCAAGAAGCTAGCAGTCAGGAATCGCGCAGCTCAGCAGGCAATAATCATGGAGCTGAGCTGGCAGGAATCACGCAACTCAGCAGGCAATACTCACGGACCTGAGCAGGCAGGAATCACGCAACTTAGCAGGCAATAATAATTGGAGCTGAAGGCTGTAATGAACTGGATAAGCAGACTCTAATCACGTGATTCAGCCGGCTCCTCTCTGGGGACTGAGCAGGCACTTATTATGCAGCTCAGCAAGCAAAAATCATGGAGCTGAGCAAGCAGGAATCACGCAGCTCAGCAGGCAATAATCATGGAGCTGAGCAAACAGGAATCACGCAGCTCAGCATGCAATAATCAAGAAGCTGAGCAGGCAGGAATCACGCAGCTCAGCAGGCAATAAATATGGAGCTGAGCAAGCAGGAATCACGCAGCTCAGCAGGCAATAATCAAGAAGCTGAGCAGGCAGGAATCACGCAGCTTAGCAGGCAATAATCATGGAGCTGAGCAGACTGTAATGAAGTGGCTAAGCAGACTCTAATCACGTCACTCAGCCGGCTCCTAACCCGGTCTTGAGCAGGCACTAATCACGCAGCTGAGCAGGGACTAATCACACAGCTGATCAGGCACGAGTCAGGCAGCTGAGCAGGGATTAAGCATGCAGCTGAGCAAGCGCTAATCCCTTGATTCAGCAGACCCTGATCACGTGACTGAGCAGGCCCTGATCACGTGGCTGAGCATGCACTGATCACGTGACTGAGCATGCACTGATCACGTGACTGAGAGGCACTGATCACGTGACTGAGAGGCACTGATCACGTGACTGAGCATGCACTGATCACGTGACTGAGAGGCACTGATCACGTGACTGAGAGGCGCTGATCACGTGACTGAGGCGCTGATCACGTGACTGAGAGGCGCTGATCACGTGGCTATCATGCACTGATCACGTGCTTCAGGAGGCAATAATCAAAGAGCTGAGCAGGCACTAATCACTTGGCTAAGAGGGCACTAATCACGGAGAGGAGCAGGAAATCGTCAAGGAGCTGAGCAAACTGTAATGAAGTGGTTAAGCAGACTCTAAACACGTGACGCAGCAGGCTCTACACCCGTGACTGAGCAGACACAATTTGGGCAGCTCAGCAGACACCAATGGTGCAGCTCAGCAGACACAAATGGTGCAGCTCAGCAGACACCAATCATGCAGCTCAGCAGGCAATACTCATGGAGCTGAGCAGGCAGGAATCACTCAGCTCAGCAGGCAAAGATCAAGGAGCTGAGCAGACTGCCATTAAGTGGCTAAGCAGACTCTAAACATGTGACTCAGCAGGCTTGACACCCGTGACTGAGCACACACGAATCTTGCAGCCCAGCAGACAATACTCCTGGAGCTGAGCAGGCAGGAATCACGCAGCTCAGCAGACAGTAATCAAGGAGCTGAGCAGGCACGAATCACGCAGCTCAGCAGGCAATAATCCTGGAGCTGAGCAAGCAGGAATCACGCAGCTCAGCAGGCAATAATCAAGAAGCAGAGCAGGCAGGAATCAGGCAGCTCAGCAGCCAATAAGCAAGAAGCTAGCAGTCAGGAATCGCGCAGCTCAGCAGGCAATAATCATGGAGCTGAGCTGGCAGGAATCACGCAACTCAGCAGGCAATACTCACGGACCTGAGCAGGCAGGAATCACGCAACTTAGCAGGCAATAATAATTGGAGCTGAAGGCTGTAATGAACTGGATAAGCAGACTCTAATCACGTGATTCAGCCGGCTCCTCTCTGGGGACTGAGCAGGCACTTATTATGCAGCTCAGCAAGCAAAAATCATGGAGCTGAGCAAGCAGGAATCACGCAGCTCAGCAGGCAATAATCATGGAGCTGAGCAAACAGGAATCACGCAGCTCAGCATGCAATAATCAAGAAGCTGAGCAGGCAGGAATCACGCAGCTCAGCAGGCAATAAATATGGAGCTGAGCAAGCAGGAATCACGCAGCTCAGCAGGCAATAATCAAGAAGCTGAGCAGGCAGGAATCACGCAGCTTAGCAGGCAATAATCATGGAGCTGAGCAGACTGTAATGAAGTGGCTAAGCAGACTCTAATCATGTCACTCAGCCGGCTCCTAACCCGGTCTTGAGCAGGCACTAATCACGCAGCTGAGCAGGGACTAATCACACAGCTGATCAGGCACGAGTCAGGCAGCTGAGCAGGGATTAAGCATGCAGCTGAGCAAGCGCTAATCCCTTGATTCAGCAGACCCTGATCACGTGACTGAGCAGGCCCTGATCACGTGGCTGAGCATGCACTGATCACGTGACTGAGCATGCACTGATCACGTGACTGAGAGGCACTGAACACGTGACTGAGAGGCACTGATCACGTGACTGAGGGGCGCTGATCACGTGACTGAGAGGCGCTGATCACGTGGCTATCATGCACTGATCACGTGATTCAGGAGGCAATAATCAAAGAGCTGAGCAGGCACTAATCACTTGGCTAAGAGGGCACTAATCACGGAGAGGAGCAGGAAATCGTCAAGGAGCTGAGCAAACTGTAATGAAGTGGTTAAGCAGACTCTAAACACGTGACGCAGCAGGCTCTACACCCGTGACTGAGCAGACACAATTTGGGCAGCTCAGCAGACACCAATGGTGCAGCTCAGCAGACACAAATGGTGCAGCTCAGCAGACACCAATCATGCAGCTCAGCAGGCAATACTCATGGAGCTGAGCAGGCAGGAATCACTCAGCTCAGCAGGCAAAGATCAAGGAGCTGAGCAGGCACGAATCTCGCAGCTCAGCTGGCAAAAATCAAGGAGCTGAGCAGACTGCCATTAAGTGGCTAAGCAGACTCTAAACACGTGACTCAGCAGGCTTGACACCCGTGACTGAGCACACACGAATCTTGCAGCCCAGCAGACAATACTCCTGGAGCTGAGCAGGCAGGAATCACGCAGCTCAGCAGACAGTAATCAAGGAGCTGAGCAGGCACGAATCACGCAGCTCAGCAGGCAATAATCCTGGAGCTGAGCAAGCAGGAATCACGCAGCTCAGCAGGCAATAATCAAGAAGCAGAGCAGGCAGGAATCAGGCAGCTCAGCAGCCAATAAGCAAGAAGCTAGCAGTCAGGAATCGCGCAGCTCAGCAGGCAATAATCATGGAGCTGAGCTGGCAGGAATCACGCAACTCAGCAGGCAATACTCACGGACCTGAGCAGGCAGGAATCACGCAACTTAGCAGGCAATAATAATTGGAGCTGAAGGCTGTAATGAACTGGATAAGCAGACTCTAATCACGTGATTCAGCCGGCTCCTCTCTGGGGACTGAGCAGGCACTTATTATGCAGCTCAGCAAGCAAAAATCATGGAGCTGAGCAAGCAGGAATCACGCAGCTCAGCAGGCAATAATCATGGAGCTGAGCAAACAGGAATCACGCAGCTCAGCAGGCAATAATCAAGAAGCTGAGCAGGCAGGAATCACGCAGCTCAGCAGGCAATAATCATGGAGCTGAGCAGACTGTAATGAAGTGGCTAAGCAGACTCTAATCACGTCACTCAGCCGGCTCCTAACCCGGTCTTGAGCAGGCACTAATCACGCAGCTGAGCAGGGACTAATCACACAGCTGATCAGGCACGAGTCAGGCAGCTGAGCAGGGACTAAGCATGCAGCTGAGCAAGCGCTAATCCCTTGATTCAGCAGACCCTGATCACGTGACTGAGCAGGCCCTGATCACGTGGCTGAGCATGCACTGATCACGTGACTGAGCAGGCACTGATCACGTGACTGAGAGGCACTGATCACGTGACTGAGCATGCACTGATCACGTGACTGAGAGGCACTGATCACGTGACTGAGAGGCGCTGATCACGTGACTGAGGGCGCTGATCACGTGACTGAGAGGCGCTGATCACGTGGCTATCATGCACTGATCACGTGCTTCAGGAGGCAATAATCAAAGAGCTGAGCAGGCACTAATCACTTGGCTAAGAGGGCACTAATCACGGAGAGGAGCAGGAAATCGTCAAGGAGCTGAGCAAACTGTAATGAAGTGGTTAAGCAGACTCTAAACACGTGACGCAGCAGGCTCTACACCCGTGACTGAGCAGACACAATTTGGGCAGCTCAGCAGACACCAATGGTGCAGCTCAGCAGACACAAATGGTGCAGCTCAGCAGACACCAATCATGCAGCTCAGCAGGCAATACTCATGGAGCTGAGCAGGCAGGAATCACTCAGCTCAGCAGGCAAAGATCAAGGAGCTGAGCAGACTGCCATTAAGTGGCTAAGCAGACTCTAAACACGTGACTCAGCAGGCTTGACACCCGTGACTGAGCACACACGAATCTTGCAGCCCAGCAGACAATACTCCTGGAGCTGAGCAGGCAGGAATCACGCAGCTCAGCAGACAGTAATCAAGGAGCTGAGCAGGCACGAATCACGCAGCTCAGCAGGCAATAATCCTGGAGCTGAGCAAGCAGGAATCACGCAGCTCAGCAGGCAATAATCAAGAAGCAGAGCAGGCAGGAATCAGGCAGCTCAGCAGCCAATAAGCAAGAAGCTAGCAGTCAGGAATCGCGCAGCTCAGCAGGCAATAATCATGGAGCTGAGCTGGCAGGAATCACGCAACTCAGCAGGCAATACTCACGGACCTGAGCAGGCAGGAATCACGCAACTTAGCAGGCAATAATAATTGGAGCTGAAGGCTGTAATGAACTGGATAAGCAGACTCTAATCACGTGATTCAGCCGGCTCCTCTCTGGGGACTGAGCAGGCACTTATTATGCAGCTCAGCAAGCAAAAATCATGGAGCTGAGCAAGCAGGAATCACGCAGCTCAGCAGGCAATAATCAACGAGCTGAGCAGGCAGGAATCAGGCAGCTCAGCATGCAATAATCAAGAAGCTGAGCAGGCAGGAATCACGCAGCTCAGCAGGCAATAAATATGGAGCTGAGCAAGCAGGAATCACGCAGCTCAGCAGGCAATAATCAAGAAGCTGAGCAGGCAGGAATCACGCAGCTTAGCAGGCAATAATCATGGAGCTGAGCAGACTGTAATGAAGTGGCTAAGCAGACTCTAATCACGTCACTCAGCCGGCTCCTAACCCGGTCTTGAGCAGGCACTAATCACGCAGCTGAGCAGGGACTAATCACACAGCTGATCAGGCACGAGTCAGGCAGCTGAGCAGGGATTAAGCATGCAGCTGAGCAAGCGCTAATCCCTTGATTCAGCAGACCCTGATCACGTGACTGAGCAGGCCCTGATCACGTGGCTGAGCATGCACTGATCACGTGACTGAGCATGCACTGATCACGTGACTGAGAGGCACTGATCACGTGACTGAGAGGCACTGATCACGTGACTGAGCATGCACTGATCACGTGACTGAGAGGCACTGATCACGTGACTGAGAGGCGCTGATCACGTGACTGAGGGGCGCTGATCACGTGACTGAGAGGCGCTGATCACGTGGCTATCATGCACTGATCACGTGCTTCAGGAGGCAATAATCAAAGAGCTGAGCAGGCACTAATCACTTGGCTAAGAGGGCACTAATCACGGAGAGGAGCAGGAAATCGTCAAGGAGCTGAGCAAACTGTAATGAAGTGGTTAAGCAGACTCTAAACACGTGACGCAGCAGGCTCTACACCCGTGACTGAGCAGACACAATTTGGGCAGCTCAGCAGACACCAATGGTGCAGCTCAGCAGACACAAATGGTGCAGCTCAGCAGACACCAATCATGCAGCTCAGCAGGCAATACTCATGGAGCTGAGCAGGCAGGAATCACTCAGCTCAGCAGGCAAAGATCAAGGAGCTGAGCAGACTGCCATTAAGTGGCTAAGCAGACTCTAAACACGTGACTCAGCAGGCTTGACACCCGTGACTGAGCACACACGAATCTTGCAGCCCAGCAGACAATACTCCTGGAGCTGAGCAGGCAGGAATCACGCAGCTCAGCAGACAGTAATCAAGGAGCTGAGCAGGCACGAATCACGCAGCTCAGCAGGCAATAATCCTGGAGCTGAGCAAGCAGGAATCACGCAGCTCAGCAGGCAATAATCAAGAAGCAGAGCAGGCAGGAATCAGGCAGCTCAGCAGCCAATAAGCAAGAAGCTAGCAGTCAGGAATCGCGCAGCTCAGCAGGCAATAATCATGGAGCTGAGCTGGCAGGAATCACGCAACTCAGCAGGCAATACTCACGGACCTGAGCAGGCAGGAATCACGCAACTTAGCAGGCAATAATAATTGGAGCTGAAGGCTGTAATGAACTGGATAAGCAGACTCTAATCACGTGATTCAGCCGGCTCCTCTCTGGGGACTGAGCAGGCACTTATTATGCAGCTCAGCAAGCAAAAATCATGGAGCTGAGCAAGCAGGAATCACGCAGCTCAGCAGGCAATAATCATGGAGCTGAGCAAACAGGAATCACGCAGCTCAGCATGCAATAATCAAGAAGCTGAGCAGGCAGGAATCACGCAGCTCAGCAGGCAATAAATATGGAGCTGAGCAAGCAGGAATCACGCAGCTCAGCAGGCAATAATCAAGAAGCTGAGCAGGCAGGAATCACGCAGCTTAGCAGGCAATAATCATGGAGCTGAGCAGACTGTAATGAAGTGGCTAAGCAGACTCTAATCATGTCACTCAGCCGGCTCCTAACCCGGTCTTGAGCAGGCACTAATCACGCAGCTGAGCAGGGACTAATCACACAGCTGATCAGGCACGAGTCAGGCAGCTGAGCAGGGATTAAGCATGCAGCTGAGCAAGCGCTAATCCCTTGATTCAGCAGACCCTGATCACGTGACTGAGCAGGCCCTGATCACGTGGCTGAGCATGCACTGATCACGTGACTGAGCATGCACTGATCACGTGACTGAGAGGCACTGATCACGTGACTGAGAGGCGCTGATCACGTGACTGAGGCGCTGATCACGTGACTGAGAGGCGCTGATCACGTGGCTATCATGCACTGATCACGTGATTCAGGAGGCAATAATCAAAGAGCTGAGCAGGCACTAATCACTTGGCTAAGAGGGCACTAATCACGGAGAGGAGCAGGAAATCGTCAAGGAGCTGAGCAAACTGTAATGAAGTGGTTAAGCAGACTCTAAACACGTGACGCAGCAGGCTCTACACCCGTGACTGAGCAGACACAATTTGGGCAGCTCAGCAGACACCAATGGTGCAGCTCAGCAGACACAAATGGTGCAGCTCAGCAGACACCAATCATGCAGCTCAGCAGGCAATACTCATGGAGCTGAGCAGGCAGGAATCACTCAGCTCAGCAGGCAAAGATCAAGGAGCTGAGCAGGCACGAATCTCGCAGCTCAGCTGGCAAAAATCAAGGAGCTGAGCAGACTGCCATTAAGTGGCTAAGCAGACTCTAAACACGTGACTCAGCAGGCTTGACACCCGTGACTGAGCACACACGAATCTTGCAGCCCAGCAGACAATACTCCTGGAGCTGAGCAGGCAGGAATCACGCAGCTCAGCAGACAGTAATCAAGGAGCTGAGCAGGCACGAATCACGCAGCTCAGCAGGCAATAATCCTGGAGCTGAGCAAGCAGGAATCACGCAGCTCAGCAGGCAATAATCAAGAAGCAGAGCAGGCAGGAATCAGGCAGCTCAGCAGCCAATAAGCAAGAAGCTAGCAGTCAGGATTCGCGCAGCTCAGCAGGCAATAATCATGGAGCTGAGCTGGCAGGAATCACGCAACTCAGCAGGCAATACTCTCGGACCTGAGCAGGCAGGAATCACGCAACTTAGCAGGCAATAATAATTGGAGCTGAAGGCTGTAATGAACTGGATAAGCAGACTCTAATCACGTGATTCAGCCGGCTCCTCTCTGGGGACTGAGCAGGCACTTATTATGCAGCTCAGCAAGCAAAAATCATGGAGCTGAGCAAGCAGGAATCACGCAGCTCAGCAGGCAATAATCATGGAGCTGAGCAAACAGGAATCACGCAGCTCAGCAGGCAATAATCAAGAAGCTGAGCAGGCAGGAATCACGCAGCTCAGCAGGCAATAATCATGGAGCTGAGCAGACTGTAATGAAGTGGCTAAGCAGACTCTAATCACGTCACTCAGCCGGCTCCTAACCCGGTCTTGAGCAGGCACTAATCACGCAGCTGAGCAGGGACTAATCACACAGCTGATCAGGCACGAGTCAGGCAGCTGAGCAGGGACTAAGCATGCAGCTGAGCAAGCGCTAATCCCTTGATTCAGCAGACCCTGATCACGTGACTGAGCAGGCCCTGATCACGTGGCTGAGCATGCACTGATCACGTGACTGAGCAGGCACTGATCACGTGACTGAGAGGCACTGATCACGTGACTGAGCATGCACTGATCACGTGACTGAGAGGCACTGATCACGTGACTGAGAGGCGCTGATCACGTGACTGAGGGGCGCTGATCACGTGACTGAGAGGCGCTGATCACGTGGCTATCATGCACTGATCACGTGCTTCAGGAGGCAATAATCAAAGAGCTGAGCAGGCACTAATCACTTGGCTAAGAGGGCACTAATCACGGAGAGGAGCAGGAAATCGTCAAGGAGCTGAGCAAACTGTAATGAAGTGGTTAAGCAGACTCTAAACACGTGACGCAGCAGGCTCTACACCCGTGACTGAGCAGACACAATTTGGGCAGCTCAGCAGACACCAATGGTGCAGCTCAGCAGACACAAATGGTGCAGCTCAGCAGACACCAATCATGCAGCTCAGCAGGCAATACTCATGGAGCTGAGCAGGCAGGAATCACTCAGCTCAGCAGGCAAAGATCAAGGAGCTGAGCAGACTGCCATTAAGTGGCTAAGCAGACTCTAAACACGTGACTCAGCAGGCTTGACACCCGTGACTGAGCACACACGAATCTTGCAGCCCAGCAGACAATACTCCTGGAGCTGAGCAGGCAGGAATCACGCAGCTCAGCAGACAGTAATCAAGGAGCTGAGCAGGCACGAATCACGCAGCTCAGCAGGCAATAATCCTGGAGCTGAGCAAGCAGGAATCACGCAGCTCAGCAGGCAATAATCAAGAAGCAGAGCAGGCAGGAATCAGGCAGCTCAGCAGCCAATAAGCAAGAAGCTAGCAGTCAGGAATCGCGCAGCTCAGCAGGCAATAATCATGGAGCTGAGCTGGCAGGAATCACGCAACTCAGCAGGCAATACTCACGGACCTGAGCAGGCAGGAATCACGCAACTTAGCAGGCAATAATAATTGGAGCTGAAGGCTGTAATGAACTGGATAAGCAGACTCTAATCACGTGATTCAGCCGGCTCCTCTCTGGGGACTGAGCAGGCACTTATTATGCAGCTCAGCAAGCAAAAATCATGGAGCTGAGCAAGCAGGAATCACGCAGCTCAGCAGGCAATAATCATGGAGCTGAGCAAACAGGAATCACGCAGCTCAGCATGCAATAATCAAGAAGCTGAGCAGGCAGGAATCACGCAGCTCAGCAGGCAATAAATATGGAGCTGAGCAAGCAGGAATCACGCAGCTCAGCAGGCAATAATCAAGAAGCTGAGCAGGCAGGAATCACGCAGCTTAGCAGGCAATAATCATGGAGCTGAGCAGACTGTAATGAAGTGGCTAAGCAGACTCTAATCACGTCACTCAGCCGGCTCCTAACCCGGTCTTGAGCAGGCACTAATCACGCAGCTGAGCAGGGACTAATCACACAGCTGATCAGGCACGAGTCAGGCAGCTGAGCAGGGATTAAGCATGCAGCTGAGCAAGCGCTAATCCCTTGATTCAGCAGACCCTGATCACGTGACTGAGCAGTCCCTGATCACGTGGCTGAGCATGCACTGATCACGTGACTGAGCATGCACTGATCACGTGACTGAGAGGCACTGATCACGTGACTGAGAGGCACTGATCACGTGACTGAGCATGCACTGATCACGTGACTGAGAGGCACTGATCACGTGACTGAGAGGCGCTGATCACGTGACTGAGGGCGCTGATCACGTGACTGAGAGGCGCTGATCACGTGGCTATCATGCACTGATCACGTGCTTCAGGAGGCAATAATCAAAGAGCTGAGCAGGCACTAATCACTTGGCTAAGAGGGCACTAATCACGGAGAGGAGCAGGAAATCGTCAAGGAGCTGAGCAAACTGTAATGAAGTGGTTAAGCAGACTCTAAACACGTGACGCAGCAGGCTCTACACCCGTGACTGAGCAGACACAATTTGGGCAGCTCAGCAGACACCAATGGTGCAGCTCAGCAGACACAAATGGTGCAGCTCAGCAGACACCAATCATGCAGCTCAGCAGGCAATACTCATGGAGCTGAGCAGGCAGGAATCACTCAGCTCAGCAGGCAAAGATCAAGGAGCTGAGCAGGCACGAATCTCGCAGCTCAGCTGGCAAAATCAAGGAGCTGAGCAGACTGCCATTAAGTGGCTAAGCAGACTCTAAACACGTGACTCAGCAGGCTTGACACCCGTGACTGAGCACACACGAATCTTGCAGCCCAGCAGACAATACTCCTGGAGCTGAGCAGGCAGGAATCACGCAGCTCAGCAGACAGTAACAAGGAGCTGAGCAGGCACGAATCACGCAGCTCAGCAGGCAATAATCCTGGAGCTGAGCAAGCAGGAATCACGCAGCTCAGCAGGCAATAATCAAGAAGCAGAGCAGGCAGGAATCAGGCAGCTCAGCAGCCAATAAGCAAGAAGCTAGCAGTCAGGAATCGCGCAGCTCAGCAGGCAATACTCACGGACCTGAGCAGGCAGGAATCACGCAACTTAGCAGGCAATAATAATTGGAGCTGAAGGCTGTAATGAACTGGATAAGCAGACTCTAATCACGTGATTCAGCCGGCTCCTCTCTGGGGACTGAGCAGGCACTTATTATGCAGCTCAGCAAGCAAAAATCATGGAGCTGAGCAAGCAGGAATCACGCAGCTCAGCAGGCAATAATCATGGAGCTGAGCAAACAGGAATCACGCAGCTCAGCATGCAATAATCAAGAAGCTGAGCAGGCAGGAATCACGCAGCTCAGCAGGCAATAAATATGGAGCTGAGCAAGCAGGAATCACGCAGCTCAGCAGGCAATAATCAAGAAGCTGAGCAGGCAGGAATCACGCAGCTTAGCAGGCAATAATCATGGAGCTGAGCAGACTGTAATGAAGTGGCTAAGCAGACTCTAATCACGTCACTCAGCCGGCTCCTAACCCGGTCTTGAGCAGGCACTAATCACGCAGCTGAGCAGGGACTAATCACACAGCTGATCAGGCACGAGTCAGGCAGCTGAGCAGGGATTAAGCATGCAGCTGAGCAAGCGCTAATCCCTTGATTCAGCAGACCCTGATCACGTGACTGAGCAGGCCCTGATCACGTGGCTGAGCATGCACTGATCACGTGACTGAGCATGCACTGATCACGTGACTGAGAGGCACTGATCACGTGACTGAGCATGCACTGATCACGTGACTGAGAGGCACTGATCACGTGACTGAGAGGCGCTGATCACGTGACTGAGGGCGCTGATCACGTGACTGAGAGGCGCTGATCACGTGGCTATCATGCACTGATCACGTGCTTCAGGAGGCAATAATCAAAGAGCTGAGCAGGCACTAATCACTTGGCTAAGAGGGCACTAATCACGGAGAGGAGCAGGAAATCGTCAAGGAGCTGAGCAAACTGTAATGAAGTGGTTAAGCAGACTCTAAACACGTGACGCAGCAGGCTCTACACCCGTGACTGAGCAGACACAATTTGGGCAGCTCAGCAGACACCAATGGTGCAGCTCAGCAGACACAAATGGTGCAGCTCAGCAGACACCAATCATGCAGCTCAGCAGGCAATACTCATGGAGCTGAGCAGGCAGGAATCACTCAGCTCAGCAGGCAAAGATCAAGGAGCTGAGCAGACTGCCATTAAGTGGCTAAGCAGACTCTAAACACGTGACTCAGCAGGCTTGACACCCGTGACTGAGCACACACGAATCTTGCAGCCCAGCAGACAATACTCCTGGAGCTGAGCAGGCAGGAATCACGCAGCTCAGCAGACAGTAACAAGGAGCTGAGCAGGCACGAATCACGCAGCTCAGCAGGCAATAATCCTGGAGCTGAGCAAGCAGGAATCACGCAGCTCAGCAGGCAATAATCAAGAAGCAGAGCAGGCAGGAATCAGGCAGCTCAGCAGCCAATAAGCAAGAAGCTAGCAGTCAGGAATCGCGCAGCTCAGCAGGCAATAATCACGGACCTGAGCAGGCAGGAATCACGCAACTCAGCAGGCAATAATAATGGAGCTGAAGGCTGTAATGAACTGGATAAGCAGACTCTAATCACGTGATTCAGCCGGCTCCTCTCTGGGGACTGAGCAGGCACTTATTATGCAGCTCAGCAGGCAATAATCCTGGAGCTGAGCAAGCAGGAATCACGCAGCTCAGCAGGCAATAATCAAGAAGCTGAGCAGGCAGGAATCAGGCAGCTCAGCATGCAATAATCAAGAAGCTGAGCAGGCAGGAATCACGCAGCTCAGCAGGCAATAATATGGAGCTGAGCAAGCAGGAATCACGCAGCTCAGCAGGCAATAATCAAGAAGCTGAGCAGGCAGGAATCAGGCAGCTCAGCAGCCAATAAGCAAGAAGCTAGCAGTCAGGAATCGCGCAGCTCAGCAGGCAATAATCATGGAGCTGAGCTGGCAGGAATCACGCAACTCAGCAGGCAATACTCACGGAGCTGAGCAGGCAGGAATCACGCAGCTAAGCAGGCAATAATAATGGAGCTGAAGGCTGTAATGAACTGGATAAGCAGACTCTAATCACGTAATTCAGCCGGCTCCTCTCTGGGGACTGAGCAGGCACTTATCATGCAGCTCAGCAAGCAAAAATCATGGAGCTGAGCAAGCAGGAATCACGCAGCTCAGCAGGCAATAATCATGGAGCTGAGCAAGCAGGAATCACGCAGCTCAGCAGGCAATAATCAAGTAGCTGAGCAGGCAGGAATCACGCAGCTCAGCAGGCAATAATCATGGAGCTGAGCAGACTGTAATGAAGTGGCTAAGCAGACTCTAATCACGTCACTCAGCCGGCTCCTAACCCGGTCTTGAGCAGGCACTAATCACGCAGCTGAGCAGGGACTAATCACACAGCTGATCAGGCACGAGTCAGGCAGCTGAGCAGGGATTAAGCATGCAGCTGAGCAAGCGCTAATCCCTTGATTCAGCAGACCCTGATCACGTGACTGAGCAGGCCCTGATCACGTGGCTGAGCATGCACTGATCACGTGACTGAGCATGCACTGATCACGTGACTGAGAGGCACTGATCACGTGACTGAGAGGCACTGATCACGTGACTGAGCATGCACTGATCACGTGACTGAGAGGCACTGATCACGTGACTGAGAGGCGCTGATCACGTGACTGAGGGCGCTGATCACGTGACTGAGAGGCGCTGATCACGTGGCTATCATGCACTGATCACGTGCTTCAGGAGGCAATAATCAAAGAGCTGAGCAGGCACTAATCACTTGGCTAAGAGGGCACTAATCACGGAGAGGAGCAGGAAATCGTCAAGGAGCTGAGCAAACTGTAATGAAGTGGTTAAGCAGACTCTAAACACGTGACGCAGCAGGCTCTACACCCGTGACTGAGCAGACACAATTTGGGCAGCTCAGCAGACACCAATGGTGCAGCTCAGCAGACACAAATGGTGCAGCTCAGCAGACACCAATCATGCAGCTCAGCAGGCAATACTCATGGAGCTGAGCAGGCAGGAATCACTCAGCTCAGCAGGCAAAGATCAAGGAGCTGAGCAGACTGCCATTAAGTGGCTAAGCAGACTCTAAACACGTGACTCAGCAGGCTTGACACCCGTGACTGAGCACACACGAATCTTGCAGCCCAGCAGACAATACTCCTGGAGCTGAGCAGGCAGGAATCACGCAGCTCAGCAGACAGTAATCAAGGAGCTGAGCAGGCACGAATCACGCAGCTCAGCAGGCAATAATCCTGGAGCTGAGCAAGCAGGAATCACGCAGCTCAGCAGGCAATAATCATGAAGCAGAGCAGGCAGGAATCAGGCAGCTCAGCAGCCAATAAGCAAGAAGCTAGCAGTCAGGAATCGCGCAGCTCAGCAGGCAATAATCATGGAGCTGAGCTGGCAGGAATCACGCAGCTCAGCAGGCAATACTCACGGACCTGAGCAGGCAGGAATCACGCAACTTAGCAGGCAATAATAATTGGAGCTGAAGGCTGTAATGAACTGGATAAGCAGACTCTAATCACGTGATTCAGCCGGCTCCTCTCTGGGGACTGAGCAGGCACTTATTATGCAGCTCAGCAAGCAAAAATCATGGAGCTGAGCAAGCAGGAATCACGCAGCTCAGCAGGCAATAATCATGGAGCTGAGCAAACAGGAATCACGCAGCTCAGCATGCAATAATCAAGAAGCTGAGCAGGCAGGAATCACGCAGCTCAGCAGGCAATAAATATGGAGCTGAGCAAGCAGGAATCACGCAGCTCAGCAGGCAATAATCAAGAAGCTGAGCAGGCAGGAATCACGCAGCTTAGCAGGCAATAATCATGGAGCTGAGCAGACTGTAATGAAGTGGCTAAGCAGACTCTAATCACGTCACTCAGCCGGCTCCTAACCCGGTCTTGAGCAGGCACTAATCACGCAGCTGAGCAGGGACTAATCACACAGCTGATCAGGCACGAGTCAGGCAGCTGAGCAGGGATTAAGCATGCAGCTGAGCAAGCGCTAATCCCTTGATTCAGCAGACCCTGATCACGTGACTGAGCAGGCCCTGATCACGTGGCTGAGCATGCACTGATCACGTGACTGAGCATGCACTGATCACGTGACTGAGAGGCACTGATCACGTGACTGAGAGGCGCTGATCACGTGACTGAGGGGCGCTGATCACGTGACTGAGAGGCGCTGATCACGTGGCTATCATGCACTGATCACGTGCTTCAGGAGGCAATAATCAAAGAGCTGAGCAGGCACTAATCACTTGGCTAAGAGGGCACTAATCACGGAGAGGAGCAGGAAATCGTCAAGGAGCTGAGCAAACTGTAATGAAGTGGTTAAGCAGACTCTAAACACGTGACGCATCAGGCTCTACACCCGTGACTGAGCAGACACAATTTGGGCAGCTCAGCAGACACCAATGGTGCAGCTCAGCAGACACAAATGGTGCAGCTCAGCAGACACCAATCATGCAGCTCAGCAGGCAATACTCATGGAGCTGAGCAGGCAGGAATCACTCAGCTCAGCAGGCAAAGATCAAGGAGCTGAGCAGGCACGAATCTCGCAGCTCAGCTGGCAAAAATCAAGGAGCTGAGCAGACTGCCATTAAGTGGCTAAGCAGACTCTAAACACGTGACTCAGCAGGCTTGACACCCGTGACTGAGCACACACGAATCTTGCAGCCCAGCAGACAATACTCCTGGAGCTGAGCAGGCAGGAATCACGCAGCTCAGCAGACAGTAATCAAGGAGCTGAGCAGGCACGAATCACGCAGCTCAGCAGGCAATAATCCTGGAGCTGAGCAAGCAGGAATCACGCAGCTCAGCAGGCAATAATCAAGAAGCAGAGCAGGCAGGAATCAGGCAGCTCAGCAGCCAATAAGCAAGAAGCTAGCAGTCAGGAATCGCGCAGCTCAGCAGGCAATAATCATGGAGCTGAGCTGGCAGGAATCACGCAACTCAGCAGGCAATACTCACGGACCTGAGCAGGCAGGAATCACGCAACTTAGCAGGCAATAATAATTGGAGCTGAAGGCTGTAATGAACTGGATAAGCAGACTCTAATCACGTGATTCAGCCGGCTCCTCTCTGGGGACTGAGCAGGCACTTATTATGCAGCTCAGCAAGCAAAAATCATGGAGCTGAGCAAGCAGGAATCACGCAGCTCAGCAGGCAATAATCATGGAGCTGAGCAAACAGGAATCACGCAGCTCAGCAGGCAATAATCAAGAAGCTGAGCAGGCAGGAATCACGCAGCTCAGCAGGCAATAATCATGGAGCTGAGCAGACTGTAATGAAGTGGCTAAGCAGACTCTAATCACGTCACTCAGCCGGCTCCTAACCCGGTCTTGAGCAGGCACTAATCACGCAGCTGAGCAGGGACTAATCACACAGCTGATCAGGCACGAGTCAGGCAGCTGAGCAGGGACTAAGCATGCAGCTGAGCAAGCGCTAATCCCTTGATTCAGCAGACCCTGATCACGTGACTGAGCAGGCCCTGATCACGTGGCTGAGCATGCACTGATCACGTGACTGAGCAGGCACTGATCACGTGACTGAGAGGCACTGATCACGTGACTGAGCATGCACTGATCACGTGACTGAGAGGCACTGATCACGTGACTGAGAGGCGCTGATCACGTGACTGAGGCGCTGATCACGTGACTGAGAGGCGCTGATCACGTGGCTATCATGCACTGATCACGTGCTTCAGGAGGCAATAATCAAAGAGCTGAGCAGGCACTAATCACTTGGCTAAGAGGGCACTAATCACGGAGAGGAGCAGGAAATCGTCAAGGAGCTGAGCAAACTGTAATGAAGTGGTTAAGCAGACTCTAAACACGTGACGCAGCAGGCTCTACACCCGTGACTGAGCAGACACAATTTGGGCAGCTCAGCAGACACCAATGGTGCAGCTCAGCAGACACAAATGGTGCAGCTCAGCAGACACCAATCATGCAGCTCAGCAGGCAATACTCATGGAGCTGAGCAGGCAGGAATCACTCAGCTCAGCAGGCAAAGATCAAGGAGCTGAGCAGACTGCCATTAAGTGGCTAAGCAGACTCTAAACACGTGACTCAGCAGGCTTGACACCCGTGACTGAGCACACACGAATCTTGCAGCCCAGCAGACAATACTCCTGGAGCTGAGCAGGCAGGAATCACGCAGCTCAGCAGACAGTAATCAAGGAGCTGAGCAGGCACGAATCACGCAGCTCAGCAGGCAATAATCCTGGAGCTGAGCAAGCAGGAATCACGCAGCTCAGCAGGCAATAATCAAGAAGCAGAGCAGGCAGGAATCAGGCAGCTCAGCAGCCAATAAGCAAGAAGCTAGCAGTCAGGAATCGCGCAGCTCAGCAGGCAATAATCATGGAGCTGAGCTGGCAGGAATCACGCAACTCAGCAGGCAATAATCAAGGACCTGAGCAGGCAGGAATCACGCAACTTAGCAGGCAATAATAATTGGAGCTGAAGGCTGTAATGAACTGGATAAGCAGACTCTAATCACGTGATTCAGCCGGCTCCTCTCTGGGGACTGAGCAGGCACTTATTATGCAGCTCAGCAAGCAAAAATCATGGAGCTGAGCAAGCAGGAATCACGCAGCTCAGCAGGCAATAATCAAGAAGCTGAGCAGCAGGAATCACGCAGCTCAGCATGCAATAATCAAGAAGCTGAGCAGGCAGGAATCACGCAGCTCAGCATGCAATCATCAAGAAGCTGAGCAGGCAGGAATCACGCAGCTCAGCAGGCAATAAATATGGAGCTGAGCAAGCAGGAATCACGCAGCTCAGCAGGCAATAATCAAGAAGCTGAGCAGGCAGGAATCACGCAGCTTAGCAGGCAATAATCATGGAGCTGAGCAGACTGTAATGAAGTGGCTAAGCAGACTCTAATCACGTCACTCAGCCGGCTCCTAACCCGGTCTTGAGCAGGCACTAATCACGCAGCTGAGCAGGGACTAATCACACAGCTGATCAGGCACGAGTCAGGCAGCTGAGCAGGGATTAAGCATGCAGCTGAGCAAGCGCTAATCCCTTGATTCAGCAGACCCTGATCACGTGACTGAGCAGGCCCTGATCACGTGGCTGAGCATGCACTGATCACGTGACTGAGCATGCACTGATCACGTGACTGAGAGGCACTGATCACGTGACTGAGAGGCACTGATCACGTGACTGAGCATGCACTGATCACGTGACTGAGAGGCACTGATCACGTGACTGAGAGGCGCTGATCACGTGACTGAGGGGCGCTGATCACGTGACTGAGAGGCGCTGATCACGTGGCTATCATGCACTGATCACGTGCTTCAGGAGGCAATAATCAAAGAGCTGAGCAGGCACTAATCACTTGGCTAAGAGGGCACTAATCACGGAGAGGAGCAGGAAATCGTCAAGGAGCTGAGCAAACTGTAATGAAGTGGTTAAGCAGACTCTAAACACCTGACGCAGCAGGCTCTACACCCGTGACTGAGCAGACACAATTTGGGCAGCTCAGCAGACACCAATGGTGCAGCTCAGCAGACACAAATGGTGCAGCTCAGCAGACACCAATCATGCAGCTCAGCAGGCAATACTCATGGAGCTGAGCAGGCAGGAATCACTCAGCTCAGCAGGCAAAGATCAAGGAGCTGAGCAGGCACGAATCTCGCAGCTCAGCTGGCAAAAATCAAGGAGCTGAGCAGACTGCCATTAAGTGGCTAAGCAGACTCTAAACACGTGACTCAGCAGGCTTGACACCCGTGACTGAGCACACACGAATCTTGCAGCCCAGCAGACAATACTCCTGGAGCTGAGCAGGCAGGAATCACGCAGCTCAGCAGACAGTAACAAGGAGCTGAGCAGGCACGAATCACGCAGCTCAGCAGGCAATAATCCTGGAGCTGAGCAAGCAGGAATCACGCAGCTCAGCAGGCAATAATCAAGAAGCAGAGCAGGCAGGAATCAGGCAGCTCAGCAGCCAATAAGCAAGAAGCTAGCAGTCAGGAATCGCGCAGCTCAGCAGGCAATACTCACGGACCTGAGCAGGCAGGAATCACGCAACTTAGCAGGCAATAATAATTGGAGCTGAAGGCTGTAATGAACTGGATAAGCAGACTCTAATCACGTGATTCAGCCGGCTCCTCTCTGGGGACTGAGCAGGCACTTATTATGCAGCTCAGCAAGCAAAAATCATGGAGCTGAGCAAGCAGGAATCACGCAGCTCAGCAGGCAATAATCATGGAGCTGAGCAAACAGGAATCACGCAGCTCAGCATGCAATAATCAAGAAGCTGAGCAGGCAGGAATCACGCAGCTCAGCAGGCAATAAATATGGAGCTGAGCAAGCAGGAATCACGCAGCTCAGCAGGCAATAATCAAGAAGCTGAGCAGGCAGGAATCACGCAGCTTAGCAGGCAATAATCATGGAGCTGAGCAGACTGTAATGAAGTGGCTAAGCAGACTCTAATCACGTCACTCAGCCGGCTCCTAACCCGGTCTTGAGCAGGCACTAATCACGCAGCTGAGCAGGGACTAATCACACAGCTGATCAGGCACGAGTCAGGCAGCTGAGCAGGGATTAAGCATGCAGCTGAGCAAGCGCTAATCCCTTGATTCAGCAGACCCTGATCACGTGACTGAGCAGGCCCTGATCACGTGGCTGAGCATGCACTGATCACGTGACTGAGCATGCACTGATCACGTGACTGAGAGGCACTGATCACGTGACTGAGCATGCACTGATCACGTGACTGAGAGGCACTGATCACGTGACTGAGAGGCGCTGATCACGTGACTGAGGGGCGCTGATCACGTGACTGAGAGGCGCTGATCACGTGGCTATCATGCACTGATCACGTGCTTCAGGAGGCAATAATCAAAGAGCTGAGCAGGCACTAATCACTTGGCTAAGAGGGCACTAATCACGGAGAGGAGCAGGAAATCGTCAAGGAGCTGAGCAAACTGTAATGAAGTGGTTAAGCAGACTCTAAACACGTGACGCAGCAGGCTCTACACCCGTGACTGAGCAGACACAATTTGGGCAGCTCAGCAGACACCAATGGTGCAGCTCAGCAGACACAAATGGTGCAGCTCAGCAGACACCAATCATGCAGCTCAGCAGGCAATACTCATGGAGCTGAGCAGGCAGGAATCACTCAGCTCAGCAGGCAAAGATCAAGGAGCTGAGCAGACTGCCATTAAGTGGCTAAGCAGACTCTAAACACGTGACTCAGCAGGCTTGACACCCGTGACTGAGCACACATGAATCTTGCAGCCCAGCAGACAATACTCCTGGAGCTGAGCAGGCAGGAATCACGCAGCTCAGCAGACAGTAATCAAGGAGCTGAGCAG
The DNA here is from genome assembly GCF_032452875.1 of Bos javanicus. Classification (NCBI taxonomy): domain Eukaryota; kingdom Metazoa; phylum Chordata; class Mammalia; order Artiodactyla; family Bovidae; genus Bos; species Bos javanicus. The sequence goes on from NW_026894212.1 coordinate 141,025, forward strand.
GCACGAATCACGCAGCTCAGCAGGCAATAATCCTGGAGCTGAGCAAGCAGGAATCACGCAGCTCAGCAGGCAATAATCAAGAAGCAGAGCAGGCAGGAATCAGGCAGCTCAGCAGCCAATAAGCAAGAAGCTAGCAGTCAGGAATCGCGCAGCTCAGCAGGCAATAATCATGGAGCTGAGCTGGCAGGAATCACGCAACTCAGCAGGCAATACTCACGGACCTGAGCAGGCAGGAATCACGCAACTTAGCAGGCAATAATAATTGGAGCTGAAGGCTGTAATGAACTGGATAAGCAGACTCTAATCACGTAATTCAGCCGGCTCCTCTCTGGGGACTGAGCAGGCACTTATTATGCAGCTCAGCAAGCAAAAATCATGGAGCTGAGCAAGCAGGAATCACGCAGCTCAGCAGGCAATAATCATGGAGCTGAGCAAACAGGAATCACGCAGCTCAGCAGGCAATAATCAAGAAGCTGAGCAGGCAGGAATCACGCAGCTCAGCAGGCAATAATCATGGAGCTGAGCAGACTGTAATGAAGTGGCTAAGCAGACTCTAATCACGTCACTCAGCCGGCTCCTAACCCGGTCTTGAGCAGGCACTAATCACGCAGCTGAGCAGGGACTAATCACACAGCTGATCAGGCACGAGTCAGGCAGCTGAGCAGGGATTAAGCATGCAGCTGAGCAAGCGCTAATCCCTTGATTCAGCAGACCCTGATCACGTGACTGAGCAGGCCCTGATCACGTGGCTGAGCATGCACTGATCACGTGACTGAGCATGCACTGATCACGTGACTGAGAGGCACTGATCACGTGACTGAGAGGCACTGATCACGTGACTGAGCATGCACTGATCACGTGACTGAGAGGCACTGATCACGTGACTGAGAGGCGCTGATCACGTGACTGAGGGCGCTGATCACGTGACTGAGAGGCGCTGATCACGTGGCTATCATGCACTGATCACGTGCTTCAGGAGGCAATAATCAAAGAGCTGAGCAGGCACTAATCACTTGGCTAAGAGGGCACTAATCACGGAGAGGAGCAGGAAATCGTCAAGGAGCTGAGCAAACTGTAATGAAGTGGTTAAGCAGACTCTAAACACGTGACGCAGCAGGCTCTACACCCGTGACTGAGCAGACACAATTTGGGCAGCTCAGCAGACACCAATGGTGCAGCTCAGCAGACACAAATGGTGCAGCTCAGCAGACACCAATCATGCAGCTCAGCAGGCAATTCTCATGGAGCTGAGCAGGCAGGAATCACTCAGCTCAGCAGGCAAAGATCAAGGAGCTGAGCAGGCACGAATCTCGCAGCTCAGCTGGCAAAAATCAAGGAGCTGAGCAGACTGCCATTAAGTGGCTAAGCAGACTCTAAACACGTGACTCAGCAGGCTTGACACCCGTGACTGAGCACACACGAATCTTGCAGCCCAGCAGACAATACTCCTGGAGCTGAGCAGGCAGGAATCACGCAGCTCAGCAGACAGTAATCAAGGAGCTGAGCAGGCACGAATCACGCAGCTCAGCAGGCAATAATCCTGGAGCTGAGCAAGCAGGAATCACGCAGCTCAGCAGGCAATAATCAAGAAGCAGAGCAGGCAGGAATCAGGCAGCTCAGCAGCCAATAAGCAAGAAGCTAGCAGTCAGGAATCGCGCAGCTCAGCAGGCAATAATCATGGAGCTGAGCTGGCAGGAATCACGCAACTCAGCAGGCAATACTCACGGACCTGAGCAGGCAGGAATCACGCAACTTAGCAGGCAATAATAATTGGAGCTGAAGGCTGTAATGAACTGGATAAGCAGACTCTAATCACGTGATTCAGCCGGCTCCTCTCTGGGGACTGAGCAGGCACTTATTATGCAGCTCAGCAAGCAAAAATCCTGGAGCTGAGCAAGCAGGAATCACGCAGCTCAGCAGGCAATAATCATGAAGCAGAGCAGGCAGGAATCAGGCAGCTCAGCATGCAATAATCAAGAAGCTGAGCAGGCAGGAATCACGCAGCTCAGCAGGCAATAAATATGGAGCTGAGCAAGCAGGAATCACGCAGCTCAGCAGGCAATAATCAAGAAGCTGAGCAGGCAGGAATCACGCAGCTTAGCAGGCAATAATCATGGAGCTGAGCAGACTGTAATGAAGTGGCTAAGCAGACTCTAATCACGTCACTCAGCCGGCTCCTAACCCGGTCTTGAGCAGGCACTAATCACGCAGCTGAGCAGGGACTAATCACACAGCTGATCAGGCACGAGTCAGGCAGCTGAGCAGGGATTAAGCATGCAGCTGAGCAAGCGCTAATCCCTTGATTCAGCAGACCCTGATCACGTGACTGAGCAGGCCCTGATCACGTGGCTGAGCATGCACAGATCACGTGACTGAGCATGCACTGATCACGTGACTGAGAGGCACTGATCACGTGACTGAGAGGCGCTGATCACGTGACTGAGGGGCGCTGATCACGTGACTGAGAGGCGCTGATCACGTGGCAATCATGCACTGACCACGTGCTTCAGGAGGCAATAATCAAAGAGCTGAGCAGGCACTAATCACTTGGCTAAGAGGGCACTAATCACGGAGAGGAGCAGGAAATCGTCAAGGAGCTGAGCAAACTGTAATGAAGTGGTTAAGCAGACTCTAAACACGTGACGCAGCAGGCTCTACACCCGTGACTGAGCAGACACAATTTGGGCAGCTCAGCTGACACCAATGGTGCAGCTCAGCAGACACAAATGGTGCAGCTCAGCAGACACCAATCATGCAGCTCAGCAGGCAATACTCATGGAGCTGAGCAGGCAGGAATCACTCAGCTCAGCAGGCAAAGATCAAGGAGCTGAGCAGGCACGAATCTCGCAGCTCAGCTGGCAAAAATCAAGGAGCTGAGCAGACTGCCATTAAGTGGCTAAGCAGACTCTAAACACGTGACTCAGCAGGCTTGACACCCGTGACTGAGCACACACGAATCTTGCAGCCCAGCAGACAATACTCCTGGAGCTGAGCAGGCAGGAATCACGCAGCTCAGCAGACAGTAATCAAGGAGCTGAGCAGGCACGAATCACGCAGCTCAGCAGGCAATAATCCTGGAGCTGAGCAAGCAGGAATCACGCAGCTCAGCAGGCAATAATCAAGAAGCAGAGCAGGCAGGAATCAGGCAGCTCAGCAGCCAATAAGCAAGAAGCTAGCAGTCAGGAATCGCGCAGCTCAGCAGGCAATAATCATGGAGCTGAGCTGGCAGGAATCACGCAACTCAGCAGGCAATACTCACGGACCTGAGCAGGCAGGAATCACGCAACTTAGCAGGCAATAATAATTGGAGCTGAAGGCTGTAATGAACTGGATAAGCAGACTCTAATCACGTGATTCAGCCGGCTCCTCTCTGGGGACTGAGCAGGCACTTATTATGCAGCTCAGCAAGCAAAAATCATGGAGCTGAGCAAGCAGGAATCACGCAGCTCAGCAGGCAATAATCATGGAGCTGAGCAAACAGGAATCACGCAGCTCAGCAGGCAATAATCAAGAAGCTGAGCAGGCAGGAATCACGCAGCTCAGCAGGCAATAATCATGGAGCTGAGCAGACTGTAATGAAGTGGCTAAGCAGACTCTAATCACGTCACTCAGCCGGCTCCTAACCCGGTCTTGAGCAGGCACTAATCACGCAGCTGAGCAGGGACTAATCACACAGCTGATCAGGCACGAGTCAGGCAGCTGAGCAGGGACTAAGCATGCAGCTGAGCAAGCGCTAATCCCTTGATTCAGCAGACCCTGATCACGTGACTGAGCAGGCCCTGATCACGTGGCTGAGCATGCACTGATCACGTGACTGAGAGGCACTGATCACGTGACTGAGAGGCACTGATCACGTGACTGAGCATGCACTGATCACGTGACTGAGAGGCACTGATCACGTGACTGAGAGGCGCTGATCACGTGACTGAGGGCGCTGATCACGTGACTGAGAGGCGCTGATCACGTGGCTATCATGCACTGATCACGTGCTTCAGGAGGCAATAATCAAAGAGCTGAGCAGGCACTAATCACTTGGCTAAGAGGGCACTAATCACGGAGAGGAGCAGGAAATCGTCAAGGAGCTGAGCAAACTGTAATGAAGTGGTTAAGCAGACTCTAAACACGTGACGCAGCAGGCTCTACACCCGTGACTGAGCAGACACAATTTGGGCAGCTCAGCAGACACCAATGGTGCAGCTCAGCAGACACAAATGGTGCAGCTCAGCAGACACCAATCATGCAGCTCAGCAGGCAATACTCATGGAGCTGAGCAGGCAGGAATCACTCAGCTCAGCAGGCAAAGATCAAGGAGCTGAGCAGACTGCCATTAAGTGGCTAAGCAGACTCTAAACACGTGACTCAGCAGGCTTGACACCCGTGACTGAGCACACACGAATCTTGCAGCCCAGCAGACAATACTCCTGGAGCTGAGCAGGCAGGAATCACGCAGCTCAGCAGACAGTAATCAAGGAGCTGAGCAGGCACGAATCACGCAGCTCAGCAGGCAATAATCCTGGAGCTGAGCAAGCAGGAATCACGCAGCTCAGCAGGCAATAATCAAGAAGCAGAGCAGGCAGGAATCAGGCAGCTCAGCAGCCAATAAGCAAGAAGCTAGCAGTCAGGAATCGCGCAGCTCAGCAGGCAATAATCATGGAGCTGAGCTGGCAGGAATCACGCAACTCAGCAGGCAATACTCACGGACCTGAGCAGGCAGGAATCACGCAACTTAGCAGGCAATAATAATTGGAGCTGAAGGCTGTAATGAACTGGATAAGCAGACTCTAATCACGTGATTCAGCCGGCTCCTCTCTGGGGACTGAGCAGGCACTTATTATGCAGCTCAGCAAGCAAAAATCATGGAGCTGAGCAAGCAGGAATCACGCAGCTCAGCAGGCAATAATCAAGAAGCTGAGCAGGCAGGAATCACGCAGCTCAGCAGGCAATAATCATGGAGCTGAGCAGACTGTAATGAAGTGGCTAAGCAGACTCTAATCACGTCACTCAGCCGGCTCCTAACCCGGTCTTGAGCAGGCACTAATCACGCAGCTGAGCAGGGACTAATCACACAGCTGATCAGGCACGAGTCAGGCAGCTGAGCAGGGATTAAGCATGCAGCTGAGCAAGCGCTAATCCCTTGATTCAGCAGACCCTGATCATGTGACTGAGCAGGCCCTGATCACGTGGCTGAGCATGCACTGATCACGTGACTGAGCATGCACTGATCACGTGACTGAGAGGCACTGATCACGTGACTGAGAGGCACTGATCACGTGACTGAGCATGCACTGATCACGTGACTGAGAGGCACTGATCACGTGACTGAGAGGCGCTGATCACGTGACTGAGGGCGCTGATCACGTGACTGAGAGGCGCTGATCACGTGGCTATCATGCACTGATCACGTGCTTCAGGAGGCAATAATCAAAGAGCTGAGCAGGCACTAATCACTTGGCTAAGAGGGCACTAATCACGGAGAGGAGCAGGAAATCGTCAAGGAGCTGAGCAAACTGTAATGAAGTGGTTAAGCAGACTCTAAACACCTGACGCAGCAGGCTCTACACCCGTGACTGAGCAGACACAATTTGGGCAGCTCAGCAGACACCAATGGTGCAGCTCAGCAGACACAAATGGTGCAGCTCAGCAGACACCAATCATGCAGCTCAGCAGGCAATACTCATGGAGCTGAGCAGGCAGGAATCACTCAGCTCAGCAGGCAAAGATCAAGGAGCTGAGCAGGCACGAATCTCGCAGCTCAGCTGGCAAAAATCAAGGAGCTGAGCAGACTGCCATTAAGTGGCTAAGCAGACTCTAAACACGTGACTCAGCAGGCTTGACACCCGTGACTGAGCACACACGAATCTTGCAGCCCAGCAGACAATACTCCTGGAGCTGAGCAGGCAGGAATCACGCAGCTCAGCAGACAGTAATCAAGGAGCTGAGCAGGCACGAATCACGCAGCTCAGCAGGCAATAATCCTGGAGCTGAGCAAGCAGGAATCACGCAGCTCAGCAGGCAATAATCAAGAAGCAGAGCAGGCAGGAATCAGGCAGCTCAGCAGGCAATAAGCAAGAAGCTGAGCAGTCAGGAATCACGCAGCTCAGCAGGCAATACTCACGGACCTGAGCAGGCAGGAATCACGCAACTTAGCAGGCAATAATAATTGGAGCTGAAGGCTGTAATGAACTGGATAAGCAGACTCTAATCACGTGATTCAGCCGGCTCCTCTCTGGGGACTGAGCAGGCACTTATTATGCAGCTCAGCAAGCAAAAATCATGGAGCTGAGCAAGCAGGAATCACGCAGCTCAGCAGGCAATAATCATGGAGCTGAGCAAACAGGAATCACGCAGCTCAGCATGCAATAATCAAGAAGCTGAGCAGGCAGGAATCACGCAGCTCAGCAGGCAATAAATATGGAGCTGAGCAAGCAGGAATCACGCAGCTCAGCAGGCAATAATCAAGAAGCTGAGCAGGCAGGAATCACGCAGCTTAGCAGGCAATAATCATGGAGCTGAGCAGACTGTAATGAAGTGGCTAAGCAGACTCTAATCACGTCACTCAGCCGGCTCCTAACCCGGTCTTGAGCAGGCACTAATCACGCAGCTGAGCAGGGACTAATCACACAGCTGATCAGGCACGAGTCAGGCAGCTGAGCAGGGATTAAGCATGCAGCTGAGCAAGCGCTAATCCCTTGATTCAGCAGACCCTGATCACGTGACTGAGCAGGCCCTGATCACGTGGCTGAGCATGCACTGATCACGTGACTGAGCTTGCACTGATCACGTGACTGAGAGGCACTGATCACGTGACTGAGCATGCACTGATCACGTGACTGAGAGGCACTGATCACGTGACTGAGAGGCGCTGATCACGTGACTGAGGGCGCTGATCACGTGACTGAGAGGCGCTGATCACGTGGCTATCATGCACTGATCACGTGCTTCAGGAGGCAATAATCAAAGAGCTGAGCAGGCACTAATCACTTGGCTAAGAGGGCACTAATCACGGAGAGGAGCAGGAAATCGTCAAGGAGCTGAGCAAACTGTAATGAAGTGGTTAAGCAGACTCTAAACACGTGACGCAGCAGGCTCTACACCCGTGACTGAGCAGACACAATTTGGGCAGCTCAGCAGACACCAATGGTGCAGCTCAGCAGACACAAATGGTGCAGCTCAGCAGACACCAATCATGCAGCTCAGCAGGCAATACTCATGGAGCTGAGCAGGCAGGAATCACTCAGCTCAGCAGGCAAAGATCAAGGAGCTGAGCAGACTGCCATTAAGTGGCTAAGCAGACTCTAAACACGTGACTCAGCAGGCTTGACACCCGTGACTGAGCACACACGAATCTTGCAGCCCAGCAGACAATACTCCTGGAGCTGAGCAGGCAGGAATCACGCAGCTCAGCAGACAGTAATCAAGGAGCTGAGCAGGCACGAATCACGCAGCTCAGCAGGCAATAATCCTGGAGCTGAGCAAGCAGGAATCACGCAGCTCAGCAGGCAATAATCAAGAAGCAGAGCAGGCAGGAATCAGGCAGCTCAGCAGCCAATAAGCAAGAAGCTAGCAGTCAGGAATCGCGCAGCTCAGCAGGCAATAATCATGGAGCTGAGCTGGCAGGAATCACGCAACTCAGCAGGCAATACTCACGGACCTGAGCAGGCAGGAATCACGCAACTTAGCAGGCAATAATAATTGGAGCTGAAGGCTGTAATGAACTGGATAAGCAGACTCTAATCACGTAATTCAGCCGGCTCCTCTCTGGGGACTGAGCAGGCACTTATTATGCAGCTCAGCAAGCAAAAATCATGGAGCTGAGCAAGCAGGAATCACGCAGCTCAGCAGGCAATAATCATGGAGCTGAGCAAACAGGAATCACGCAGCTCAGCATGCAATAATCAAGAAGCTGAGCAGGCAGGAATCACGCAGCTCAGCAGGCAATAATCATGGAGCTGAGCAGACTGTAATGAAGTGGCTAAGCAGACTCTAATCACGTCACTCAGCCGGCTCCTAACCCGGTCTTGAGCAGGCACTAATCACGCAGCTGAGCAGGGACTAATCACACAGCTGATCAGGCACGAGTCAGGCAGCTGAGCAGGGATTAAGCATGCAGCTGAGCAAGCGCTAATCCCTTGATTCAGCAGACCCTGATCACGTGACTGAGCAGGCCCTGATCACGTGGCTGAGCATGCACTGATCACGTGACTGAGCATGCACTGATCACGTGACTGAGAGGCACTGATCACGTGACTGAGAGGCACTGATCACGTGACTGAGCATGCACTGATCACGTGACTGAGAGGCACTGATCACGTGACTGAGAGGCGCTGATCACGTGACTGAGGGCGCTGATCACGTGACTGAGAGGCGCTGATCACGTGGCTATCATGCACTGATCACGTGCTTCAGGAGGCAATAATCAAAGAGCTGAGCAGGCACTAATCACTTGGCTAAGAGGGCACTAATCACGGAGAGGAGCAGGAAATCGTCAAGGAGCTGAGCAAACTGTAATGAAGTGGTTAAGCAGACTCTAAACACGTGACGCAGCAGGCTCTACACCCGTGACTGAGCAGACACAATTTGGGCAGCTCAGCAGACACCAATGGTGCAGCTCAGCAGACACAAATGGTGCAGCTCAGCAGACACCAATCATGCAGCTCAGCAGGCAATTCTCATGGAGCTGAGCAGGCAGGAATCACTCAGCTCAGCAGGCAAAGATCAAGGAGCTGAGCAGGCACGAATCTCGCAGCTCAGCTGGCAAAAATCAAGGAGCTGAGCAGACTGCCATTAAGTGGCTAAGCAGACTCTAAACACGTGACTCAGCAGGCTTGACACCCGTGACTGAGCACACACGAATCTTGCAGCCCAGCAGACAATACTCCTGGAGCTGAGCAGGCAGGAATCACGCAGCTCAGCAGACAGTAATCAAGGAGCTGAGCAGGCACGAATCACGCAGCTCAGCAGGCAATAATCCTGGAGCTGAGCAAGCAGGAATCACGCAGCTCAGCAGGCAATAATCAAGAAGCAGAGCAGGCAGGAATCAGGCAGCTCAGCAGCCAATAAGCAAGAAGCTAGCAGTCAGGAATCGCGCAGCTCAGCAGGCAATAATCATGGAGCTGAGCTGGCAGGAATCACGCAACTCAGCAGGCAATACTCACGGACCTGAGCAGGCAGGAATCACGCAACTTAGCAGGCAATAATAATTGGAGCTGAAGGCTGTAATGAACTGGATAAGCAGACTCTAATCACGTGATTCAGCCGGCTCCTCTCTGGGGACTGAGCAGGCACTTATTATGCAGCTCAGCAAGCAAAAATCATGGAGCTGAGCAAGCAGGAATCACGCAGCTCAGCAGGCAATAATCATGAAGCAGAGCAGGCAGGAATCAGGCAGCTCAGCATGCAATAATCAAGAAGCTGAGCAGGCAGGAATCACGCAGCTCAGCAGGCAATAAATATGGAGCTGAGCAAGCAGGAATCACGCAGCTCAGCAGGCAATAATCAAGAAGCTGAGCAGGCAGGAATCACGCAGCTTAGCAGGCAATAATCATGGAGCTGAGCAGACTGTAATGAAGTGGCTAAGCAGACTCTAATCACGTCACTCAGCCGGCTCCTAACCCGGTCTTGAGCAGGCACTAATCACGCAGCTGAGCAGGGACTAATCACACAGCTGATCAGGCACGAGTCAGGCAGCTGAGCAGGGATTAAGCATGCAGCTGAGCAAGCGCTAATCCCTTGATTCAGCAGACCCTGATCACGTGACTGAGCAGGCCCTGATCACGTGGCTGAGCATGCACTGATCACGTGACTGAGCATGCACTGATCACGTGACTGAGAGGCACTGATCACGTGACTGAGAGGCGCTGATCACGTGACTGAGGCGCTGATCACGTGACTGAGAGGCGCTGATCACGTGGCTATCATGCACTGATCACGTGCTTCAGGAGGCAATAATCAAAGAGCTGAGCAGGCACTAATCACTTGGCTAAGAGGGCACTAATCACGGAGAGGAGCAGGAAATCGTCAAGGAGCTGAGCAAACTGTAATGAAGTGGTTAAGCAGACTCTAAACACGTGACGCAGCAGGCTCTACACCCGTGACTGAGCAGACACAATTTGGGCAGCTCAGCAGACACCAATGGTGCAGCTCAGCAGACACAAATGGTGCAGCTCAGCAGACACCAATCATGCAGCTCAGCAGGCAATACTCATGGAGCTGAGCAGGCAGGAATCACTCAGCTCAGCAGGCAAAGATCAAGGAGCTGAGCAGGCACGAATCTCGCAGCTCAGCTGGCAAAAATCAAGGAGCTGAGCAGACTGCCATTAAGTGGCTAAGCAGACTCTAAACACGTGACTCAGCAGGCTTGACACCCGTGACTGAGCACACACGAATCTTGCAGCCCAGCAGACAATACTCCTGGAGCTGAGCAGGCAGGAATCACGCAGCTCAGCAGACAGTAATCAAGGAGCTGAGCAGGCACGAATCACGCAGCTCAGCAGGCAATAATCCTGGAGCTGAGCAAGCAGGAATCACGCAGCTCAGCAGGCAATAATCAAGAAGCAGAGCAGGCAGGAATCAGGCAGCTCAGCAGCCAATAAGCAAGCTAGCAGTCAGGAATCGCGCAGCTCAGCAGGCAATAATCATGGAGCTGAGCTGGCAGGAATCACGCAACTCAGCAGGCAATACTCACGGACCTGAGCAGGCAGGAATCACGCAACTTAGCAGGCAATAATAATTGGAGCTGAAGGCTGTAATGAACTGGATAAGCAGACTCTAATCACGTGATTCAGCCGGCTCCTCTCTGGGGACTGAGCAGGCACTTATTATGCAGCTCAGCAAGCAAAAATCATGGAGCTGAGCAAGCAGGAATCACGCAGCTCAGCAGGCAATAATCATGGAGCTGAGCAAACAGGAATCACGCAGCTCAGCAGGCAATAATCAAGAAGCTGAGCAGGCAGGAATCACGCAGCTCAGCAGGCAATAATCATGGAGCTGAGCAGACTGTAATGAAGTGGCTAAGCAGACTCTAATCACGTCACTCAGCCGGCTCCTAACCCGGTCTTGAGCAGGCACTAATCACGCAGCTGAGCAGGGACTAATCACACAGCTGATCAGGCACGAGTCAGGCAGCTGAGCAGGGACTAAGCATGCAGCTGAGCAAGCGCTAATCCCTTGATTCAGCAGACCCTGATCACGTGACTGAGCAGGCCCTGATCACGTGGCTGAGCATGCACTGATCACGTGACTGAGCAGGCACTGATCACGTGACTGAGAGGCACTGATCACGTGACTGAGCATGCACTGATCACGTGACTGAGAGGCACTGATCACGTGACTGAGAGGCGCTGATCACGTGACTGAGGGCGCTGATCACGTGACTGAGAGGCGCTGATCACGTGGCTATCATGCACTGATCACGTGCTTCAGGAGGCAATAATCAAAGAGCTGAGCAGGCACTAATCACTTGGCTAAGAGGGCACTAATCACGGAGAGGAGCAGGAAATCGTCAAGGAGCTGAGCAAACTGTAATGAAGTGGTTAAGCAGACTCTAAACACGTGACGCAGCAGGCTCTACACCCGTGACTGAGCAGACACAATTTGGGCAGCTCAGCAGACACCAATGGTGCAGCTCAGCAGACACAAATGGTGCAGCTCAGCAGACACCAATCATGCAGCTCAGCAGGCAATACTCATGGAGCTGAGCAGGCAGGAATCACTCAGCTCAGCAGGCAAAGATCAAGGAGCTGAGCAGACTGCCATTAAGTGGCTAAGCAGACTCTAAACACGTGACTCAGCAGGCTTGACACCCGTGACTGAGCACACACGAATCTTGCAGCCCAGCAGACAATACTCCTGGAGCTGAGCAGGCAGGAATCACGCAGCTCAGCAGACAGTAATCAAGGAGCTGAGCAGGCACGAATCACGCAGCTCAGCAGGCAATAATCCTGGAGCTGAGCAAGCAGGAATCACGCAGCTCAGCAGGCAATAATCAAGAAGCAGAGCAGGCAGGAATCAGGCAGCTCAGCAGCCAATAAGCAAGAAGCTAGCAGTCAGGAATCGCGCAGCTCAGCAGGCAATAATCATGGAGCTGAGCTGGCAGGAATCACGCAACTCAGCAGGCAATACTCACGGACCTGAGCAGGCAGGAATCACGCAACTTAGCAGGCAATAATAATTGGAGCTGAAGGCTGTAATGAACTGGATAAGCAGACTCTAATCACGTGATTCAGCCGGCTCCTCTCTGGGGACTGAGCAGGCACTTATTATGCAGCTCAGCAAGCAAAAATCATGGAGCTGAGCAAGCAGGAATCACGCAGCTCAGCAGGCAATAATCAAGAAGCTGAGCAGGCAGGAATCACGCAGCTCAGCAGGCAATAATCATGGAGCTGAGCAGACTGTAATGAAGTGGCTAAGCAGACTCTAATCACGTCACTCAGCCGGCTCCTAACCCGGTCTTGAGCAGGCACTAATCACGCAGCTGAGCAGGGACTAATCACACAGCTGATCAGGCACGAGTCAGGCAGCTGAGCAGGGATTAAGCATGCAGCTGAGCAAGCGCTAATCCCTTGATTCAGCAGACCCTGATCACGTGACTGAGCAGGCCCTGATCACGTGGCTGAGCATGCACTGATCACGTGACTGAGCATGCACTGATCACGTGACTGAGAGGCACTGATCACGTGACTGAGAGCACTGATCACGTGACTGAGCATGCACTGATCACGTGACTGAGAGGCACTGATCACGTGACTGAGAGGCGCTGATCACGTGACTGAGGCGCTGATCACGTGACTGAGAGGCGCTGATCACGTGGCTATCATGCACTGATCACGTGCTTCAGGAGGCAATAATCAAAGAGCTGAGCAGGCACTAATCACTTGGCTAAGAGGGCACTAATCACGGAGAGGAGCAGGAAATCGTCAAGGAGCTGAGCAAACTGTAATGAAGTGGTTAAGCAGACTCTAAACACGTGACGCAGCAGGCTCTACACCCGTGACTGAGCAGACACAATTTGGGCAGCTCAGCAGACACCAATGGTGCAGCTCAGCAGACACAAATGGTGCAGCTCAGCAGACACCAATCATGCAGCTCAGCAGGCAATACTCATGGAGCTGAGCAGGCAGGAATCACTCAGCTCAGCAGGCAAAGATCAAGGAGCTGAGCAGGCACGAATCTCGCAGCTCAGCTGGCAAAAATCAAGGAGCTGAGCAGACTGCCATTAAGTGGCTAAGCAGACTCTAAACACGTGACTCAGCAGGCTTGACACCCGTGACTGAGCACACACGAATCTTGCAGCCCAGCAGACAATACTCCTGGAGCTGAGCAGGCAGGAATCACGCAGCTCAGCAGACAGTAATCAAGGAGCTGAGCAGGCACGAATCACGCAGCTCAGCAGGCAATAATCCTGGAGCTGAGCAAGCAGGAATCACGCAGCTCAGCAGGCAATAATCAAGAAGCAGAGCAGGCAGGAATCAGGCAGCTCAGCAGCCAATAAGCAAGAAGCTAGCAGTCAGGAATCGCGCAGCTCAGCAGGCAATACTCACGGACCTGAGCAGGCAGGAATCACGCAACTTAGCAGGCAATAATAATTGGAGCTGAAGGCTGTAATGAACTGGATAAGCAGACTCTAATCACGTGATTCAGCCGGCTCCTCTCTGGGGACTGAGCAGGCACTTATTATGCAGCTCAGCAAGCAAAAATCATGGAGCTGAGCAAGCAGGAATCACGCAGCTCAGCAGGCAATAATCATGGAGCTGAGCAAACAGGAATCACGCAGCTCAGCATGCAATAATCAAGAAGCTGAGCAGGCAGGAATCACGCAGCTCAGCAGGCAATAAATATGGAGCTGAGCAAGCAGGAATCACGCAGCTCAGCAGGCAATAATCAAGAAGCTGAGCAGGCAGGAATCACGCAGCTTAGCAGGCAATAATCATGGAGCTGAGCAGACTGTAATGAAGTGGCTAAGCAGACTCTAATCACGTCACTCAGCCGGCTCCTAACCCGGTCTTGAGCAGGCACTAATCACGCAGCTGAGCAGGGACTAATCACACAGCTGATCAGGCACGAGTCAGGCAGCTGAGCAGGGATTAAGCATGCAGCTGAGCAAGCGCTAATCCCTTGATTCAGCAGACCCTGATCACGTGACTGAGCAGGCCCTGATCACGTGGCTGAGCATGCACTGATCACGTGACTGAGCTTGCACTGATCACGTGACTGAGAGGCACTGATCACGTGACTGAGCATGCACTGATCACGTGACTGAGAGGCACTGATCACGTGACTGAGAGGCGCTGATCACGTGACTGAGGGCGCTGATCACGTGACTGAGAGGCGCTGATCACGTGGCTATCATGCACTGATCACGTGCTTCAGGAGGCAATAATCAAAGAGCTGAGCAGGCACTAATCACTTGGCTAAGAGGGCACTAATCACGGAGAGGAGCAGGAAATCGTCAAGGAGCTGAGCAAACTGTAATGAAGTGGTTAAGCAGACTCTAAACACGTGACGCAGCAGGCTCTACACCCGTGACTGAGCAGACACAATTTGGGCAGCTCAGCAGACACCAATGGTGCAGCTCAGCAGACACAAATGGTGCAGCTCAGCAGACACCAATCATGCAGCTCAGCAGGCAATACTCATGGAGCTGAGCAGGCAGGAATCACTCAGCTCAGCAGGCAAAGATCAAGGAGCTGAGCAGGCACGAATCTCGCAGCTCAGCTGGCAAAAATCAAGGAGCTGAGCAGACTGCCATTAAGTGGCTAAGCAGACTCTAAACACGTGACTCAGCAGGCTTGACACCCGTGACTGAGCACACACGAATCTTGCAGCCCAGCAGACAATACTCCTGGAGCTGAGCAGGCAGGAATCACGCAGCTCAGCAGACAGTAATCAAGGAGCTGAGCAGGCACGAATCACGCAGCTCAGCAGGCAATAATCCTGGAGCTGAGCAAGCAGGAATCACGCAGCTCAGCAGGCAATAATCAAGAAGCAGAGCAGGCAGGAATCAGGCAGCTCAGCAGCCAATAAGCAAGAAGCTAGCAGTCAGGATTCGCGCAGCTCAGCAGGCAATAATCATGGAGCTGAGCTGGCAGGAATCACGCAACTCAGCAGGCAATAATCACGGACCTGAGCAGGCAGGAATCACGCAACTTAGCAGGCAATAATAATTGGAGCTGAAGGCTGTAATGAACTGGATAAGCAGACTCTAATCACGTGATTCAGCCGGCTCCTCTCTGGGGACTGAGCAGGCACTTATTTTGCAGCTCAGCAAGCAAAAATCATGGAGCTGAGCAAGCAGGAATCACGCAGCTCAGCAGGCAATAATCATGGAGCTGAGCAAACAGGAATCACGCAGCTCAGCATGCAATAATCAAGAAGCTGAGCAGGCAGGAATCACGCAGCTCAGCAGGCAATAATCATGGAGCTGAGCAGACTGTAATGAAGTGGCTAAGCAGACTCTAATCACGTCACTCAGCCGGCTCCTAACCCGGTCTTGAGCAGGCACTAATCACGCAGCTGAGCAGGGACTAATCACACAGCTGATCAGGCACGAGTCAGGCAGCTGAGCAGGGACTAAGCATGCAGCTGAGCAAGCGCTAATCCCTTGATTCAGCAGACCCTGATCACGTGACTGAGCAGGCCCTGATCACGTGGCTGAGCATGCACTGATCACGTGACTGAGCAGGCACTGATCACGTGACTGAGAGGCACTGATCACGTGACTGAGCATGCACTGATCACGTGACTGAGAGGCACTGATCACGTGACTGAGAGGCGCTGATCACGTGACTGAGGCGCTGATCACGTGACTGAGAGGCGCTGATCACGTGGCTATCATGCACTGATCACGTGCTTCAGGAGGCAATAATCAAAGAGCTGAGCAGGCACTAATCACTTGGCTAAGAGGGCACTAATCACGGAGAGGAGCAGGAAATCGTCAAGGAGCTGAGCAAACTGTAATGAAGTGGTTAAGCAGACTCTAAACACGTGACGCAGCAGGCTCTACACCCGTGACTGAGCAGACACAATTTGGGCAGCTCAGCAGACACCAATGGTGCAGCTCAGCAGACACAAATGATGCAGCTCAGCAGACACCAATCATGCAGCTCAGCAGGCAATACTCATGGAGCTGAGCAGGCAGGAATCACTCAGCTCAGCAGGCAAAGATCAAGGAGCTGAGCAGACTGCCATTAAGTGGCTAAGCAGACTCTAAACACGTGACTCAGCAGGCTTGACACCCGTGACTGAGCACACACGAATCTTGCAGCCCAGCAGACAATACTCCTGGAGCTGAGCAGGCAGGAATCACGCAGCTCAGCAGACAGTAATCAAGGAGCTGAGCAGGCACGAATCACGCAGCTCAGCAGGCAATAATCCTGGAGCTGAGCAAGCAGGAATCACGCAGCTCAGCAGGCAATAATCAAGAAGCAGAGCAGGCAGGAATCAGGCAGCTCAGCAGCCAATAAGCAAGAAGCTAGCAGTCAGGAATCGCGCAGCTCAGCAGGCAATAATCATGGAGCTGAGCTGGCAGGAATCACGCAACTCAGCAGGCAATACTCACGGACCTGAGCAGGCAGGAATCACGCAACTTAGCAGGCAATAATAATTGGAGCTGAAGGCTGTAATGAACTGGATAAGCAGACTCTAATCACGTGATTCAGCCGGCTCCTCTCTGGGGACTGAGCAGGCACTTATTATGCAGCTCAGCAAGCAAAAATCATGGAGCTGAGCAAGCAGGAATCACGCAGCTCAGCAGGCAATAATCAAGGAGCTGAGCAGACAGGAATCACGCAGCTCAGCATGCAATAATCAAGAAGCTGAGCAGGCAGGAATCACGCAGCTCAGCAGGCAATAAATATGGAGCTGAGCAAGCAGGAATCACGCAGCTCAGCAGGCAATAATCAAGAAGCTGAGCAGGCAGGAATCACGCAGCTTAGCAGGCAATAATCATGGAGCTGAGCAGACTGCAATGAAGTGGCTAAGCAGACTCTAATCACGTCACTCAGCCGGCTCCTAACCCGGTCTTGAGCAGGCACTAATCACGCAGCTGAGCAGGGACTAATCACACAGCTGATCAGGCACGAGTCAGGCAGCTGAGCAGGGATTAAGCATGCAGCTGAGCAAGCGCTAATCCCTTGATTCAGCAGACCCTGATCACGTGACTGAGCAGGCCCTGATCACGTGGCTGAGCATGCACTGATCACGTGACTGAGCATGCACTGATCACGTGACTGAGAGGCACTGATCACGTGACTGAGAGGCACTGATCACGTGACTGAGCATGCACTGATCACGTGACTGAGAGGCACTGATCACGTGACTGAGAGGCGCTGATCACGTGACTGAGGGCGCTGATCACGTGACTGAGAGGCGCTGATCACGTGGCTATCATGCACTGATCACGTGCTTCAGGAGGCAATAATCAAAGAGCTGAGCAGGCACTAATCACTTGGCTAAGAGGGCACTAATCACGGAGAGGAGCAGGAAATCGTCAAGGAGCTGAGCAAACTGTAATGAAGTGGTTAAGCAGACTCTAAACACGTGACGCAGCAGGCTCTACACCCGTGACTGAGCAGACACAATTTGGGCAGCTCAGCAGACACCAATGGTGCAGCTCAGCAGACACAAATGGTGCAGCTCAGCAGACACCAATCATGCAGCTCAGCAGGCAATACTCATGGAGCTGAGCAGGCAGGAATCACTCAGCTCAGCAGGCAAAGATCAAGGAGCTGAGCAGGCACGAATCTCGCAGCTCACCTGGCAAAAATCAAGGAGCTGAGCAGACTGCCATTAAGTGGCTAAGCAGACTCTAAACACGTGACTCAGCAGGCTTGACACCCGTGACTGAGCACACACGAATCTTGCAGCCCAGCAGACAATACTCCTGGAGCTGAGCAAGCAGGAATCACGCAGCTCAGCAGACAGTAATCAAGGAGCTGAGCAGGCACGAATCACGCAGCTCAGCAGGCAATAATCCTGGAGCTGAGCAAGCAGGAATCACGCAGCTCAGCAGGCAATAATCAAGGAGCAGAGCAGGCAGGAATCAGGCAGCTCAGCAGCCAATAAGCAAGAAGCTAGCAGTCAGGAATCGCGCAGCTCAGCAGGCAATACTCACGGACCTGAGCAGGCAGGAATCACGCAACTTAGCAGGCAATAATAATTGGAGCTGAAGGCTGTAATGAACTGGATAAGCAGACTCTAATCACGTGATTCAGCCGGCTCCTCTCTGGGGACTGAGCAGGCACTTATTATGCAGCTCAGCAAGCAAAAATCATGGAGCTGAGCAAGCAGGAATCACGCAGCTCAGCAGGCAATAATCATGGAGCTGAGCAAACAGGAATCACGCAGCTCAGCATGCAATAATCAAGAAGCTGAGCAGGCAGGAATCACGCAGCTCAGCAGGCAATAAATATGGAGCTGAGCAAGCAGGAATCACGCAGCTCAGCAGGCAATAATCAAGCTGAGCAGGCAGGAATCACGCAGCTTAGCAGGCAATAATCATGGAGCTGAGCAGACTGTAATGAAGTGGCTAAGCAGACTCTAATCACGTCACTCAGCCGGCTCTAACCCGGTCTTGAGCAGGCACTAATCACGCAGCTGAGCAGGGACTAATCACACAGCTGATCAGGCACGAGTCAGGCAGCTGAGCAGGGATTAAGCATGCAGCTGAGCAAGCGCTAATCCCTTGATTCAGCAGACCCTGATCACGTGACTGAGCAGGCCCACTGATCACGTGGCTGAGCATGCACTGATCACGTGACTGAGCAGGCACTGATCACGTGACTGAGAGGCGCTGATCACGTGACTGAGGGGCGCTGATCACGTGACTGAGAGGCGCTGATCACGTGGCTATCATGCACTGATCACGTGCTTCAGGAGGCAATAATCAAAGAGCTGAGCAGGCACTAATCACTTGGCTAAGAGGGCACTAATCACGGAGAGGAGCAGGAAATCGTCAAGGAGCTGAGCAAACTGTAATGAAGTGGTTAAGCAGACTCTAAACACGTGACGCAGCAGGCTCTACACCCGTGACTGAGCAGACACAATTTGGGCAGCTCAGCAGACACCAATGGTGCAGCTCAGCAGACACAAATGGTGCAGCTCAGCAGGCACCAATCATGCAGCTCAGCAGGCAATACTCATGGAGCTGAGCAGGCAGGAATCACTCAGCTCAGCAGGCAAAGATCAAGGAGCTGAGCAGACTGCCATTAAGTGGCTAAGCAGACTCTAAACACGTGACTCAGCAGGCTTGACACCCGTGACTGAGCACACACGAATCTTGCAGCCCAGCAGACAATACTCCTGGAGCTGAGCAGGCAGGAATCACGCAGCTCAGCAGACAGTAATCAAGGAGCTGAGCAGGCACGAATCACGCAGCTCAGCAGGCAATAATCCTGGAGCTGAGCAAGCAGGAATCACGCAGCTCAGCAGGCAATAATCAAGAAGCAGAGCAGGCAGGAATCAGGCAGCTCAGCAGCCAATAAGCAAGCTAGCAGTCAGGAATCGCGCAGCTCAGCAGGCAATAATCATGGAGCTGAGCTGGCAGGAATCACGCAACTCAGCAGGCAATACTCACGGACCTGAGCAGGCAGGAATCACGCAACTTAGCAGGCAATAATTGGAGCTGAAGGCTGTAATGAACTGGATAAGCAGACTCTAATCACGTAATTCAGCCGGCTCCTCTCTGGGGACTGAGCAGGCACTTATTATGCAGCTCAGCAAGCAAAAATCATGGAGCTGAGCAAGCAGGAATCACGCAGCTCAGCAGGCAATAATCATGGAGCTGAGCAAACAGGAATCACGCAGCTCAGCAGGCAATAATCAAGAAGCTGAGCAGGCAGGAATCACGCAGCTTAGCAGGCAATAATCATGGAGCTGAGCAGACTGTAATGAAGTGGCTAAGCAGACTCTAATCACGTCACTCAGCCGGCTCCTAACCCGGTCTTGAGCAGGCACTAATCACGCAGCTGAGCAGGGACTAATCACACAGCTGATCAGGCACGAGTCAGGCAGCTGAGCAGGGATTAAGCATGCAGCTGAGCAAGCGCTAATCCCTTGATTCAGCAGACCCTGATCACGTGACTGAGCAGGCCCTGATCACGTGGCTGAGCATGCACTGATCACGTGACTGAGCATGCACTGATCACGTGACTGAGAGGCACTGATCACGTGACTGATCATGCACTGATCACGTGGCTTCAGGAGGCAATAATCAAAGAGCTGAGCAGGCACTAATCACTTGGCTAAGAGGGCACTAATCACGGAGAGGAGCAGGAAATCGTCAAGGAGCTGAGCAAACTGTAATGAAGTGGTTAAGCAGACTCTAAACACGTGACGCAGCAGGCTCTACACCCGTGACTGAGCAGACACAATTTGGGCAGCTCAGCAGACACCAATGGTGCAGCTCAGCAGACACAAATGGTGCAGCTCAGCAGACACCAATCATGCAGCTCAGCAGGCAATACTCATGGAGCTGAGCAGGCAGGAATCACTCAGCTCAGCAGGCAAAGATCAAGGAGCTGAGCAGGCACGAATCTCGCAGCTCAGCTGGCAAAAATCAAGGAGCTGAGCAGACTGCCATTAAGTGGCTAAGCAGACTCTAAACACGTGACTCAGCAGGCTTGACACCCGTGACTGAGCACACACGGATCTTGCAGCCCAGCAGACAATACTCCTGGAGCTGAGCAGGCAGGAATCACGCAGCTCAGCAGACAGTAATCAAGGAGCTGAGCAGGCACGAATCACGCAGCTCAGCAGGCAATAATCCTGGAGCTGAGCAAGCAGGAATCACGCAGCTCAGCAGGCAATAATCAAGAAGCAGAGCAGGCAGGAATCAGGCAGCTCAGCAGCCAATAAGCAAGAAGCTAGCAGTCAGGAATCGCGCAGCTCAGCAGGCAATAATCATGGAGCTGAGCTGGCAGGAATCACGCAACTCAGCAGGCAATACTCACGGACCTGAGCAGGCAGGAATCACGCAACTTAGCAGGCAATAATAATTGGAGCTGAAGGCTGTAATGAACTGGATAAGCAGACTCTAATCACGTGATTCAGCCGGCTCCTCTCTGGGGACTGAGCAGGCACTTATTATGCAGCTCAGCAAGCAAAAATCATGGAGCTGAGCAAGCAGGAATCACGCAGCTCAGCAGGCAATAATCATGGAGCTGAGCAAGCAGGAATCACGCAGCTCAGCATGCAATAATCAAGAAGCTGAGCAGGCAGGAATCACGCAGCTCAGCAGGCAATAAATATGGAGCTGAGCAAGCAGGAATCACGCAGCTCAGCAGGCAATAATCAAGAAGCTGAGCAGGCAGGAATCACGCAGCTTAGCAGGCAATAATCATGGAGCTGAGCAGACTGTAATGAAGTGGCTAAGCAGACTCTAATCACGTCACTCAGCCGGCTCCTAACCCGGTCTTGAGCAGGCACTAATCACGCAGCTGAGCAGGGACTAATCACACAGCTGATCAGGCACGAGTCAGGCAGCTGAGCAGGGATTAAGCATGCAGCTGAGCAAGCGCTAATCCCTTGATTCAGCAGACCCTGATCACGTGACTGAGCAGGCCCTGATCACGTGGCTGAGCATGCACTGATCACGTGACTGAGCATGCACTGATCACGTGACTGAGAGCGCTGATCACGTGACTGAGAGGCACTGATCACGTGACTGAGCATGCACTGATCACGTGACTGAGAGGCACTGATCACGTGACTGAGAGGCGCTGATCACGTGACTGAGGGGCGCTGATCACGTGACTGAGAGGCGCTGATCACGTGGCTATCATGCACTGATCACGTGCTTCAGGAGGCAATAATCAAAGAGCTGAGCAGGCACTAATCACTTGGCTAAGAGGGCACTAATCACGGAGAGGAGCAGGAAATCGTCAAGGAGCTGAGCAAACTGTAATGAAGTGGTTAAGCAGACTCTAAACACGTGACGCAGCAGGCTCTACACCCGTGACTGAGCAGACACAATTTGGGCAGCTCAGCAGACACCAATGGTGCAGCTCAGCAGACACAAATGGTGCAGCTCAGCAGACACCAATCATGCAGCTCAGCAGGCAATACTCATGGAGCTGAGCAGGCAGGAATCACTCAGCTCAGCAGGCAAAGATCAAGGAGCTGAGCAGACTGCCATTAAGTGGCTAAGCAGACTCTAAACACGTGACTCAGCAGGCTTGACACCCGTGACTGAGCACACACGAATCTTGCAGCCCAGCAGACAATACTCCTGGAGCTGAGCAGGCAGGAATCACGCAGCTCAGCAGACAGTAATCAAGGAGCTGAGCAGGCACGAATCACGCAGCTCAGCAGGCAATAATCCTGGAGCTGAGCAAGCAGGAATCACGCAGCTCAGCAGGCAATAATCAGAAGCAGAGCAGGCAGGAATCAGGCAGCTCAGCAGCCAATAAGCAAGAAGCTAGCAGTCAGGAATCGCGCAGCTCAGCAGGCAATAATCATGGAGCTGAGCTGGCAGGAATCACGCAACTCAGCAGGCAATACTCACGGACCTGAGCAGGCAGGAATCACGCAACTTAGCAGGCAATAATAATTGGAGCTGAAGGCTGTAATGAACTGGATAAGCAGACTCTAATCACGTGATTCAGCCGGCTCCTCTCTGGGGACTGAGCAGGCACTTATTATGCAGCTCAGCAAGCAAAAATCATGGAGCTGAGCAAGCAGGAATCACGCAGCTCAGCAGGCAATAATCATGGAGCTGAGCAAACAGGAATCACGCAGCTCAGCATGCAATAATCAAGAAGCTGAGCAGGCAGGAATCACGCAGCTCAGCAGGCAATAAATATGGAGCTGAGCAAGCAGGAATCACGCAGCTCAGCAGGCAATAATCAAGAAGCTGAGCAGGCAGGAATCACGCAGCTTAGCAGGCAATAATCATGGAGCTGAGCAGACTGTAATGAAGTGGCTAAGCAGACTCTAATCACGTCACTCAGCCGGCTCCTAACCCGGTCTTGAGCAGGCACTAATCACGCAGCTGAGCAGGGACTAATCACACAGCTGATCAGGCACGAGTCAGGCAGCTGAGCAGGGATTAAGCATGCAGCTGAGCAAGCGCTAATCCTTGATTCAGCAGACCCTGATCACGTGACTGAGCAGGCCCTGATCACGTGGCTGAGCATGCACTGATCACGTGACTGAGCATGCACTGATCACGTGACTGAGAGGCACTGATCACGTGACTGAGAGGCACTGATCACGTGACTGAGCATGCACTGATCACGTGACTGAGAGGCACTGATCACGTGACTGAGAGGCGCTGATCACGTGACTGAGGGGCGCTGATCACGTGACTGAGAGGCGCTGATCACGTGGCTATCATGCACTGATCACGTGCTTCAGGAGGCAATAATCAAAGAGCTGAGCAGGCACTAATCACTTGGCTAAGAGGGCACTAATCACGGAGAGGAGCAGGAAATCGTCAAGGAGCTGAGCAAACTGTAATGAAGTGGTTAAGCAGACTCTAAACACGTGACGCAGCAGGCTCTACACCCGTGACTGAGCAGACACAATTTGGGCAGCTCAGCAGACACCAATGGTGCAGCTCAGCAGACACAAATGGTGCAGCTCAGCAGACACCAATCATGCAGCTCAGCAGGCAATACTCATGGAGCTGAGCAGGCAGGAATCACTCAGCTCAGCAGGCAAAGATCAAGGAGCTGAGCAGGCACGAATCTCGCAGCTCAGCTGGCAAAAATCAAGGAGCTGAGCAGACTGCCATTAAGTGGCTAAGCAGACTCTAAACACGTGACTCAGCAGGCTTGACACCCGTGACTGAGCACACACGAATCTTGCAGCCCAGCAGACAATACTCCTGGAGCTGAGCAGGCAGGAATCACGCAGCTCAGCAGACAGTAATCAAGGAGCTGAGCAGGCACGAATCACGCAGCTCAGCAGGCAATAATCCTGGAGCTGAGCAAGCAGGAATCACGCAGCTCAGCAGGCAATAATCAAGAAGCAGAGCAGGCAGGAATCAGGCAGCTCAGCAGCCAATAAGCAAGCTAGCAGTCAGGAATCGCGCAGCTCAGCAGGCAATAATCATGGAGCTGAGCTGGCAGGAATCACGCAACTCAGCAGGCAATACTCACGGACCTGAGCAGGCAGGAATCACGCAACTTAGCAGGCAATAATAATTGGAGCTGAAGGCTGTAATGAACTGGATAAGCAGACTCTAATCACGTGATTCAGCCGGCTCCTCTCTGGGGACTGAGCAGGCACTTATTATGCAGCTCAGCAAGCAAAAATCATGGAGCTGAGCAAGCAGGAATCACGCAGCTCAGCAGGCAATAATCATGGAGCTGAGCAAACAGGAATCACGCAGCTCAGCATGCAATAATCAAGAAGCTGAGCAGGCAGGAATCACGCAGCTCAGCAGGCAATAAATATGGAGCTGAGCAAGCAGGAATCACGCAGCTCAGCAGGCAATAATCAAGAAGCTGAGCAGGCAGGAATCACGCAGCTTAGCAGGCAATAATCATGGAGCTGAGCAGACTGTAATGAAGTGGCTAAGCAGACTCTAATCACGTCACTCAGCCGGCTCTAACCCGGTCTTGAGCAGGCACTAATCACGCAGCTGAGCAGGGACTAATCACACAGCTGATCAGGCACGAGTCAGGCAGCTGAGCAGGGATTAAGCATGCAGCTGAGCAAGCGCTAATCCCTTGATTCAGCAGACCCTGATCACGTGACTGAGCAGGCCCTGATCACGTGGCTGAGCATGCACTGATCACGTGACTGAGCATGCACTGATCACGTGACTGAGAGGCACTGATCACGTGACTGAGAGGCACTGATCACGTGACTGAGCATGCACTGATCACGTGACTGAGAGGCACTGATCACGTGACTGAGAGGCGCTGATCACGTGACTGAGGGCGCTGATCACGTGACTGAGGCGCTGATCACGTGGCTATCATGCACTGATCACGTGCTTCAGGAGGCAATAATCAAAGAGCTGAGCAGGCACTAATCACTTGGCTAAGAGGGCACTAATCACGGAGAGGAGCAGGAAATCGTCAAGGAGCTGAGCAAACTGTAATGAAGTGGTTAAGCAGACTCTAAACACGTGACGCAGCAGGCTCTACACCCGTGACTGAGCAGACACAATTTGGGCAGCTCAGCAGACACCAATGGTGCAGCTCAGCAGACACAAATGGTGCAGCTCAGCAGACACCAATCATGCAGCTCAGCAGGCAATGCTCATGGAGCTGAGCAGGCAGGAATCACTCAGCTCAGCAGGCAAAGATCAGGAGCTGAGCAGACTGCCATTAAGTGGCTAAGCAGACTCTAAACACGTGACTCAGCAGGCTTGACACCCGTGACTGAGCACACACGAATCTTGCAGCCCAGCAGACAATACTCCTGGAGCTGAGCAGGCAGGAATCACGCAGCTCAGCAGACAGTAATCAAGGAGCTGAGCAGGCACGAATCACGCAGCTCAGCAGGCAATAATCCTGGAGCTGAGCAAGCAGGAATCACGCAGCTCAGCAGGCAATAATCAAGAAGCAGAGCAGGCAGGAATCAGGCAGCTCAGCAGCCAATAAGCAAGAAGCTAGCAGTCAGGAATCGCGCAGCTCAGCAGGCAATAATCATGGAGCTGAGCTGGCAGGAATCACGCAACTCAGCAGGCAATACTCACGGACCTGAGCAGGCAGGAATCACGCAACTTAGCAGGCAATAATAATTGGAGCTGAAGGCTGTAATGAACTGGATAAGCAGACTCTAATCACGTGATTCAGCCGGCTCCTCTCTGGGGACTGAGCAGGCACTTATTATGCAGCTCAGCAAGCAAAAATCATGGAGCTGAGCAAGCAGGAATCACGCAGCTCAGCAGGCAATAATCATGGAGCTGAGCAAACAGGAATCACGCAGCTCAGCAGGCAATAATCAAGAAGCTGAGCAGGCAGGAATCACGCAGCTTAGCAGGCAATAATCATGGAGCTGAGCAGACTGTAATGAAGTGGCTAAGCAGACTCTAATCACGTCACTCAGCCGGCTCCTAACCCGGTCTTGAGCAGGCACTAATCACGCAGCTGAGCAGGGACTAATCACACAGCTGATCAGGCACGAGTCAGGCAGCTGAGCAGGGATTAAGCATGCAGCTGAGCAAGCGCTAATCCCTTGATTCAGCAGACCCTGATCACGTGACTGAGCAGGCCCTGATCACGTGGCTGAGCATGCACTGATCACGTGACTGAGCATGCACTGATCACGTGACTGAGAGGCACTGATCACGTGACTGAGAGGCGCTGATCACGTGACTGAGCATGCACTGATCACGTGACTGAGAGGCGCTGATCACGTGACTGAGAGGCGCTGATCACGTGACTGAGGTGCGCTGATCACGTGACTGAGAGGCGCTGATCACGTGGCTATCATGCACTGATCACGTGCTTCAGGAGGCAATAATCAAAGAGCTGAGCAGGCACTAATCACTTGGCTAAGAGGGCACTAATCACGGAGAGGAGCAGGAAATCGTCAAGGAGCTGAGCAAGCTGTAATGAAGTGGTTAAGCAGACTCTAAACACGTGGCGCAGCAGGCTCTACACCCGTGACTGAGCAGACACAATTTGGGCAGCTCAGCAGACACCAATGGTGCAGCTCAGCAGACACAAATGGTGCAGCTCAGCAGACACCAATCATGCAGCTCAGCAGGCAATACTCATGGAGCTGAGCAGGCAGGAATCACTCAGCTCAGCAGGCAAAGATCAAGGAGCTGAGCAGGCACGAATCTCGCAGCTCAGCTGGCAAAAATCAAGGAGCTGAGCAGACTGCCATTAAGTGGCTAAGCAGACTCTAAACACGTGACTCAGCAGGCTTGACACCCGTGACTGAGCACACATGAATCTTGCAGCCCAGCAGACAATACTCCTGGAGCTGAGCAGGCAGGAATCACGCAGCTCAGCAGACAGTAATCAAGGAGCTGAGCAGGCACGAATCACGCAGCTCAGCAGGCAATAATCCTGGAGCTGAGCAAGCAGGAATCACGCAGCTCAGCAGGCAATAATCAAGAAGCAGAGCAGGCAGGAATCAGGCAGCTCAGCAGCCAATAAGCAAGAAGCTAGCAGTCAGGAATCGCGCAGCTCAGCAGGCAATAATCATGGAGCTGAGCTGGCAGGAATCACGCAACTCAGCAGGCAATACTCACGGACCTGAGCAGGCAGGAATCACGCAACTTAGCAGGCAATAATAATTGGAGCTGAAGGCTGTAATGAACTGGATAAGCAGACTCTAATCACGTGATTCAGCCGGCTCCTCTCTGGGGACTGAGCAGGCACTTATTATGCAGCTCAGCAAGCAAAAATCCTGGAGCTGAGCAAGCAGGAATCACGCAGCTCAGCAGGCAATAATCATGGAGCAGAGCAAGCAGGAATCAGGCAGCTCAGCATGCAATAATCAAGAAGCTGAGCAGGCAGGAATCACGCAGCTCAGCAGGCAATAAATATGGAGCTGAGCAAGCAGGAATCACGCAGCTCAGCAGGCAATAATCAAGAAGCTGAGCAGGCAGGAATCACGCAGCTTAGCAGGCAATAATCATGGAGCTGAGCAGACTGTAATGAAGTGGCTAAGCAGACTCTAATCACGTCACTCAGCCGGCTCCTAACCCGGTCTTGAGCAGGCACTAATCACGCAGCTGAGCAGGGACTAATCACACAGCTGATCAGGCACGAGTCAGGCAGCTGAGCAGGGATTAAGCATGCAGCTGAGCAAGCGCTAATCCCTTGATTCAGCAGACCCTGATCACGTGACTGAGCAGGCCCTGATCACGTGGCTGAGCATGCACTGATCACGTGACTGAGCATGCACTGATCACGTGACTGAGAGGCACTGATCACGTGACTGAGAGGCACTGATCACGTGACTGAGCATGCACTGATCACGTGACTGAGAGGCACTGATCACGTGACTGAGAGGCGCTGATCACGTGACTGAGGGCGCTGATCACGTGACTGAGAGGCGCTGATCACGTGGCTATCATGCACTGATCACGTGCTTCAGGAGGCAATAATCAAAGAGCTGAGCAGGCACTAATCACTTGGCTAAGAGGGCACTAATCACGGAGAGGAGCAGGAAATCGTCAAGGAGCTGAGCAAACTGTAATGAAGTGGTTAAGCAGACTCTAAACACGTGTGTGCCCAACAGGCTCTACACCACGTGACTGAGCAGACACAATTTGGGCAGCTC